>NC_136536.1:18348438-18398438 GCF_910591455.1 Pholis gunnellus | reverse complement strand
TCTGAGGATAGCAATAGTTCATATTTTTCGTTGTCTCTTTCTAAATCTCCCTTTCATGCCATCATCACCTTTCTTCTTTCTCCGTCTTTAACTCCCCCGCACACTTTCTCTTTCTCTCGTCTTTCTGTTTTTCCTTCCAGGAGCCGTTGCCTCATCTCTTCAACCAGATGTTTTGTCGTCTGCATCTGTTGAGAGCGTTGAGAGAGCTCTACCACAGCGCTCTGGACACCCTTAACCTCCCCCCCATCAGGCAACTATAGCTTAGTCTTCAGTCACTCACCCTGTGATCACTGTTGGCCCTACTTCCCCATCCATCTCACACCGTCGCCTATGTTTTGCAATTGTAGTTTCATGGCGTACACGTCTTTCAGCTAAGACAAAGTCATCCTTTTCCCTCATTTTGTCAGACTATTCTGTGACTGGGATCAGTTCCATGGAGACTGCAAGAAGTTAATGGTGCCAGTCGACAAATAGTTTGCAAAGATGAGACGCTTTTTTCTGTTGAAGCCCTAATATGTAATTTTCAATTCTGCTCCAATGGGTCCAAACAACCCACATAACTGAGCCAACTTTCTAAATTGTCCTCATTATCACAGCCACCCCCACAAGTGTCTTAGTCAGTGTTTTGCTTTTAATAAGCCTTGCCTAACCGTTAAAAGTCCCATTTCATGTATGTTACCCACCTTGTATTTACCAATGCCACACAAATATTTATTGTCATTTAAAAAAGGGTACAGAATATATATTCTGCATACGAGTCTTAATTGCTGTGTTCATGAGAATATTCTGAGCCCTCCGATCACACTTATCCTGCGTGACAAATCACAAGTGTTCAGTATCAACCGAGTATGTGTCCCAGATGTAACGGGTGTTCATAAGTTATTTACAAAGCATTAGGGCATCGCGCCATAACGTTAGGAAATGCATGACACGGCATGAAAATAATATATACGAAGAGTTTTATGCCAAAAAAAATGTTATTTATAAATTTTGGTAATGACCTAAAGGTGACCCTTGAAATGTGAAACGTGTTCCCATTTCAGCTTCCTACAGTACCACTGTCTGTTGAAACGTGCCATAGCTTGTTTTAACTCTCCGGTACACATTATTTTGTAAGTTGGTGTTTTTTTTTTTTTTAAGGTGAATATCTCAAGTTGGAACAAAACAATTAATGTACACAAGTATCAAATCTACTACTCACTTCTCACTAAATGTTGCTTGTCCCTGAATGGTCTGTGGATTTTTTAATGGACTTTCTTTAGAAAAGGGAATGGGATATTTACAATATCCTGGTTCTCTTCAATCACCGTCTTGTTAACCACAGCTGTATTTACCACAGTATTAAAGCAGGAGAGATGCTCAATGAGGGATTTTTTCCTACCTTAAAGTGTTCATTGTCTCACTGTATGTGTAAACACATGTACTGTATATAATAGGTACACTATGTTCACTTTAGCCATTGTTGTGTTTCTCTTGATGCCATGTTTTAACCCCTAAGGCCTCACAGCTCTGACCTTCTTCTCTTATTCTTTTCTCCGTCTTTGCCACCCTTACTCCCATCTCTCTGCTCAGAGCCCTTCTATCCCTTTATCCTCTACTGTGTATTATATGCTCACATTCAGAGCTTAAGCTTGCCTGTCCTAATTTTAGTGCCACTGGGTTTGGAAGTTCAAGTATTTACTTCATGGAAATGATGAAATTCTTGATATGAAGACGACTCAAATGCTTTTAACAATTGGAGCAAAAATAATGCCTTTTTAAAGAAATAATTAGTCATCCAATAAAGCCTTGTGACAGATATCAGCTTTCTGAATTCTGTAAATGAAACAAAATAAAAATCACTGTAACTAACAGCTGATAACATTTACAGCTCAACTTCACAGAACCTTCCTTCCTGTCTCTTTAAGTGTATCTGTCGCCCCTCTGAATGTAAATACTGCTGTCAAACTCTCCCACACACATCTGTCCGCCTACAGTTTCTGTGTCTCTCCTGTCTGCAGAATTAAAATAACCATGGCAGACTCTCCCGCTGTTGTGTTTGTCTCTGAGAGATGTACATACTGACACTGTTGTTCTATAGATAAATCCCCTCATGCTCCACTACAGCACAGCGCCCTTAGGCCACATGGATCCAACAATAACCCACACACTGCGTGGATATACAGTACACACCGTTAACAGCGATCCATCACTGCAGATACGACCCTGGTGATGTGATGTGCCATTTGTCTTTGCCCTTTTCCATCCCTTCCTCTCACTTGCTTTTTTATTTCTTATCTCCCTCATATTTGCTCTTTTGGACCTTATTTATAAGAGGATTGCACTGATTTATGGCTGATTACAAGCCAAACATTTGCTTCTTGAACATTTGAATTCCAAATTTGGTGGGCTACATCTAAACAAAATATTCCAGGTCTGACTCCTGTGGACTGTAGTGATTTTATTTGCTGATATGAAATGTTTATACCACAGTGTACACCAGGAGAAAGTGAGAAACAGCTTTGATGTTTCAGTTTGTCAGTTGAAACTCCTTGCTGCTTTTTATTTCTCCATCTCCACCTGTATCTCTACTGTCAACACAAAGACCTGTGTACTGTGTACTACACAAAGACCTGTGTACTACACATAGACCTATGTACTGTGTACTACACATAGTCCTGTGTACTGTGTACTCCACGTACTACTGAAATGCAACTCTTCTTTCTTCCTTGTTTCTGTGAGTAAACCAGTGTCAAAACAGTTGGTTCTGCTGCATTCAAACTGGAAATCCCTACAAACTTTGTATGCAGTTAAGACACAGATGCAAATTATTAGGAGTTTTTGAAACATGATATATATAAATATATATATATATATATATATATACTGTATTTATCCATACCCAGACTCTTATTTCTTTCTTCTCTATGTACGTTGTTCTACCTTCACTCTTTTCCTCCTTCCTTTGCTCCTTTTTTGTAGTTTCTTTCCGATTTTCCACCCGTCCTCCTGATTTCCAATTTTTCCCCTAGCTTGTTCCTTGATTGTTCTCTCTTTGCATTCAGCGAGGGAGTAAGAAAAAAAGAGAAAAGTGGAATGAAATGGCTGTTAACTGTTTCAGGAGTTCCTGTAATGTATTAATGTTCTGTGCCCTTTATCTGTGGGACAAATCACATACACACTAGAGACAATAAACTTGTTTTTTAAGGTCAGCGCTGATATTCAATATATATTTACATTACATACACACACACACACACACATCTGTGTCTCTCAACCTTCCCCTTCTCAGCATTGAATCAAATCTGTACTTTCCAAGCTATGCTAATTGTATGTGTGATCAATAAATTATTACTGATTACATCCGCTGGTTGATTTGTTGATCGGAAACATTTTGGCTCTTTTACACGGTGTAGGACTGAAACAGACACACATTTGTAGCCATAGTAGTTGTATGATAAGAGGTAATAACTAGAATAATTGGTTTTGTTTTAATTAACCGAGCAGCGCAGAGAAATCAGTTGATTGACTTAATAATAATGCTATTAGTGGAGAATTTCACAATGGTGAAGGTCACTGTCAGAAATGAGCATGTAGCCTGTACAGGAGACCACGCGGGCAATTACTAAAAACCTCTCAATTTCATTAAGAGATCATTACTCAGCGGTATTGGTTTATGTCTACAGTAATCCTGCTGCACAGCTGATTCCCAATTTGCCCAACTTAACAATGCAGGAATACACATTTTAATCCCCCATTAAAAAAATAATTACAAGCAACTCAATAGTTAGGATGATTATGTTGTAGTGGTATCTTTCCTGAAATGAGTACGAATGAGCATGATAGATAAACGCATCTGTTTTAATTTAATTTGGGTATTGTTGGTGGTTAAGTTTGAAGCCTTAGAGCTCAACAGAAACCATTGTGTCAGTGGAATATCATTTCCCACGAACTACAGTAATTACATGAAGTATTGAATTTGTTCATGTAAAACCATAACGTCTCTGATATTCAATTACATATTCTATCAAGGTTCTTGGTCCTAAAATTGCATTACAGTACTCGGTTATTTTCTGCATCAACGATTATATTCAGTGTCATGTCATCAGTATGTTTGCACACAGAACTTTGTCTCTTTAAAAAGGAAGTTGATTTACGGAGTACCCACAGTAAAGAAGCCCTCCACCTGTTCTGGCAGCTTCTTCTTCCAGTGTTGTTTCCAGGAATGTCCGGAGAGCGAGAGATGGTCCGAGACCTCACAGTCATGATTCCTCTTCCTGCCAACACAGCACACACGACTGACTGTTAAACAGAACAAGATCTCAGGAAAAAAACGATGTGTCCTTAGAAAGAATAACAAGATGACTTTCAGACTCGATTTGAAATAATGATTTCAACTCCTGACATTCACAGCCCTAAAGGACGGCCAATAAATGTGGCTCATTCAGTTTAATGATGTGTTTCCTCTTTCCCACAACCTGCCCTGACCTGCAGTAATGAGCTGCAGTCAGCTGTGTCGATCTCTGTTATAGATGATGAGGTAGTTCACAAATTCACACACACACACACACACAAGCACGCACACACACACACACACAAACACAAACACACACACATCAGCATGCTAACATACTCATGTTTAACAGGTATAACCCATCTACTATTCTTTGAGACATTTCCTTCTAACCAAAGTGGTGGACTGACAGACTGACCAACAGACTGACATTGAAAAATCCCAGAAACATTCCTATTAACTCAGCTTTGGAAAAGACATGTGCACGGACAGTTTCTTGTCATTTCAATGGTGCATTGGTACACACACACACACACGCACACACGCACACAGATGCATGAGTCAGGTGAAAAAGAGGTCACTGTTAGATTTTCTCATACGGGGAATCATCTGCTCCCGGGTCTCTGCTGTGTGCTTAACAAGAGCAACAACAGCACAGCTGCTTCCAGAGTTTATCATTCACTGTTTCTGCATATTTACACGAGTTACACTCTTCAGTTTGAATATATTACGTTTTAAGCGTTGCTGCACTGTATATGCTCTCAATGCTGTTCGCTTCTTTCTCTATCTCTTCTTTACAAATTGTATATGTATGCACAGCGTCAATAAGCCTCCATATGCATGCTGTACAGGCATTCACCAAATATATATAAATATATATTCTAAAATATAAAGTCTGTATGTGTTTTATTATGCTCAGACGTTTCTGATGTTGCCGTGTGCACTCTGTTCTTGCCATGTGTGTGTTGCCCACATCTTGTCTTGTTTCTCTGGGTATGAAATCAGCCACAATACTCATAACTCCTGACCTTAAACACAGCTGAAACACAACTGACTGGAAGGCATGTGGAGCAATGATGTAATCTCACCGCAGTACAACAAGTTCACCACATGGTGGCGATGTTTGGACAGGTTTTCAATCAGCTGACACCCACGTCCTGAACCCAGACAGACACACTGCAAAAAAAAAAAAAAAAAGCCCAAGCTGTAAAGGTGATGTACAGCAGTCTTTTTTATCATCTGTAGGATTTAGTCGTTTTGCTTTTGTCAGTGTGGTCAGATGAACGTATTTTGAATTGTCATAAAGGCTGAAGATCATTGAAATGTATATCAATGAAAAATAATAGGATGGAGTGAAAAAAAACAACAAAGAACTGATTTCAGTTCCTGTAACTGAAGCTATGTGTGGTGGACAACCCTCCTCGAAGGATACATGAAAAAGTAGCTGAAAATCAGCATCGCTGGCTCGGATCCTCATTTTGTTTTGCTCAGCTTTCCAAACATGAGGAACTGCTGTCTGCCAGATGTTAACATCTGCCTCTTTATTCCCACAATTGCGTTGGTTTTAGGGTTTTCTATTGTTTGTAATGTCATCAGTACTAATTAACTCCATCACAGCTGTCTCAGTACAGATGAATCTTTGTAGTTTTAGTACAGTTGTAGTTCTCACCACTTGGGAATCCACCACAACCAGCTGACAATCAGGTGTTTCACTGTCAGAAAACTGCAACAAAAATAAATTATTAATATGCCATTTGCAATAGAGCTTACCAGGACTGTAACTGAACTGTAGCTAAAGCAAGAAGTCCTTTTGTTTTAAAACTAAATATTCAATGCTAAACTAATTAAGTTAAAGAAGGATGTCTGGACAACTCACAACATAACACTGAAAATAATAATAATAGTTCCTAATGACAACATTTGGGTGAATTATAATTTAAAAAAACACACAAAACAGGGAAGCTGTGCAATGCAAAACGTGTGAAATTTAATTGAGCAATTCTTTGTGCACACAATACCAGCACTCAGAGGTATACAAAAGCTTGGATTAGCAGCTGCTGAGGTTGCAAAGACCAAGCTTAATTTGTACTTTTTGAGTGGCTTCCCTCCTATTTTTCCACGAGTTTCTAGTAACTCTGCTTTTCTGTTGATCAGTTTTCCGTCTCAGATTTGGATGGCAGTAAACACTGCTGACTCCACAGACTTCAAACGTGCTCGATGTAAATGCACTGAGCACAAGAGAGATTACAATGGATCCATTTTTTTGCAGTGCAGTCAGGGCAGGTCTAGGAGGCTTCATCCTTCTCATCTCCCTCTACACCAATCAGAAACTCCCCTTTACAAGACCCCCGCTTGCTTGTCAGTCACTCCCCCCCCGGGCAATAGGTTGGAGCGAGACAAAAGAGGGAGGAGAGCGAGAGAAAAAGGGAGACCGGATAACACAGGAGGGGGTCTGGACGTGAAAGTGGTTGATAAACACAGGGATGGGTTGTTAGAGGGAGCGGAGCATGTAGAGTAATCGCTGAGAGTGTATCCACTGTCTTCAAGAGACATGAATGAATGGGGTCAGGGACGCCCCAGAGAATAAAGAGAGAGAGAGAGAGAGAAGGCTTGATAGAGTGAGAGAAAGGGGGATAACTAGCGAGGACGGAGTAAATGCATGAGGTGGAAATGGACTGAGGGCGACTGCAGCCAAGAATTAGCTGGAAAGAAGCAGATAAAAAGAGGGGAAGGGTGAGAGGGCGTGGCGAGAAGTGTAACTGGGTGGAAGACCACAAACTGAGAGGAGCTTAATATGCATTATTGTGTGTTTGTGAACCACGGACACAACATAAGAGAAACTATGACAATATAGTGCGGTGGGCTGCGAAAAACGTTCGCGCCCTCGGATCACCTCGGACTCCCCGTGCGAGGTGATGCAGCCGGGTGTGAGGCCCGCGTCATACAGGCCTTCTGACATTCGCGTGAACAGATTTAACACGCTACCCAAGAGGCACACGCTGCTCATATCTTGTCCGCATGGAAGCTAAGACGCTCTATTTCGAGCGGTTTCCTTCCTCCGCGAGCCAAAGAGCTCCTCATTGACTCAGCAGGAAAGCTCAGCGAGAGAAAGAGGAGGATGCTGGAGAGGCTGGAGCAGTCAGGCGGGTGGTGAACCTCTGCTGGTTTGGCCGGCCCACGCACTTTACATAATGGGTGCAGCCTTATGACTTGTAATTTTCTCGATTTACATCTTCAGCCATCGTAACTGGGGCTTAAAATGATTTTCAGTTGCAGATTAATACACATTTGGTGCACTTGCGAGTTTTCTCACGGCTGCGGGACGGTGTGAGATATTGAGAATCTCCAAGCAGTTATTCTTTAATATAAGAGAACTCTGCTAATTTGTGTCTGATACAGTTTTTCCACAGAGGTTAACTTGTTAAAGATGATTAAGATTACTTTGTTTATGTTGCAGTGTTACCGCTGGTCTCCTATATGACTGAAAAGTCAGTTCTCAGTGTATGTTCCCACATTACACTTCTGTAAATTGCATACTGGACCATGACAGGCTTCCAAACTACTTTTAATACCACAGAACCTCACACATCACCTTGAAGTGAGATTTAAAGGTGAGCGCAGAGAAGCTTTCCCCCCTTCAGCAGAATATGGAAACGGTTCTCTAGTGTCAAACTCTTCACATACATCATTCCGCACAGTGTAACGCAAACATCCCAGTGACGTGACAATAAGCAAAACACATGTCTGAATGGAGGGGGGCTTGAACATCTATGATTTTTTCATCATTCATGTGTGTTCTAAATATGTCACCGAACAAATCTGAACTAGAAAAGCATGTTCTCAGCAGAAACTTAAGGGATTCGGTACGAGGATGAGGGTGAGACTGAAGGGAAGCTGCCGATATCACTGTGACTGCTAGTGTGGAATAATCTCTCAGCAGCAGAGACTCAGCATTCTGCTGGATTCAACAAGTGGAGTATTTTGTCAACCATGCCCCTTCAATTAATTCCCAAAACAGTTGCAAATGCGCCTGTCAAGTGACAGGCAGGAGAGATTGGTGGGGGTTTGGTCATGACAGGGGTGGAGGAGGGGAGGGTGGGTAGTAGAAGCAGGGCATGTGTTGTATAATAATTGAATAATTTGAGAACTGAATTAAATTAAATCATATAAATTACGATTCTGGGTATACGTAATTGCCGTGAACAGCGGTTGCTTGCCCAAGGCTATGGCTCGTGGTTGAGATGGGGGCTGGGTGGAGGAGGGGCAGTGGCAGCGATGCGCTGCCCCTGGGAGAAATTAGCCTGCAATTTGTTGTTCTTTTATAGACATCAAAAGACAAAGAAACAGCCTGTCATCCATTTATTAGAGAGTAAATGAGGGTTAAAAGGGAAAATCCACATCAAACCTTTTCTGTTGTTTGGTGCATTTACACAGAAAACATGATGTTGCTTGAAAATATTACTCCTGAAGCTACAATGGAGTTTGGTAAAAGAAAAAGTCAGACACAAAGAGGGAGGGATTTCTAGACGGCACATTGCACAATTATATAGGAAGAAATCCATCAGAAAACCAACTTGCTTCAACAGTAACATCATTCAGATCTGAATTCAATCCACACGGACGGGTTGAATCTTGAGTTGAGCCTCACTCATTTCTCAGTAGTATTCTACACGTATTTGATTGTAATAGAGCGCATTTGTTATCAATAACTAACCCAGCATGAAACTGTTAATGATATTTATTAATATTCAAGAGGGCCGGATACTGTCACACGTAATGTGACGTCAGCGCACTAATCTCCTCTTGGAAGTTGGAGGTGACACCAGTCTATCTTTAAGGGCACAGTCGGTTAATCTGTAGAGTATTCATTCATGAGGATAGGATATTGTTCTCGTTCGCAACCCTACTTTGTCATTTATTTTATTCATGCTGTGAAGTGTCTTTTGTTTGGCCAAAGCAGCTCAAAGTATGAAGTCTAAAAGTGTGTCTACTGAGGTGTGTGTGTGTGTGTGTGTGTGTGTGTCTTTGGGGCATCAGTGAACTGGGTCCCTCCCTCCCAAAGCGGAGATGGTCAGATTTAATCTGATAAACTCTCGATGCAACAGCTGTCACCCAGACCCGGCCTGTCTATGACCCAATCTCTGTGCCTTCCTTCCCTCCCTCTCCCTCTCTCTCCCTCCCTCTCCCCTCCTCCCGCTATCACTCCATCTCCACTTAATGCCTCTCTCAGCCTCTATATCTCTTCTCTGTATCCGGACCTCTTTCAGTATGTCGCAGTGTGCATGCGAGTGTACTTAGGAGAACACACATGTGTACCCCAAGCGTGCGTGTGGCGACACACACACACACACACACACACACACACACACACACACACACACACACACACACACACACACACACACACACACACACGCATAAGTACTCTCCATTATCCATCTCAATCCCTAATTCAGCAGATGAGGATCTGGTTTGATAAAGCTTTCTTTTTAACAAACCGAAACAAACACACAGACCCGCTGCGCACATGTATTGTTGGATATTTTAGCAGATGTCCTGATAGAGCTTGAATTACGATGAGTGGGCAGCATGGGCATGCAGTGTTCTGCTGAAAGACACTTTGACAGCTGATGAACACAACATTCAGTTTTGTGGAGATCGAACCTTTGACCTTTTCATCATGGACAGAGTCTGTGTCACTGGGTCGGCCTGTCTCCCCAGTCTCCCAGTAAGCTTTATTTATCTCTGCTGTTGGATTATAGTGCCATTAAGTAATCTACTGTATGGCTGTTAAAAGGGCGAGAGGCTTTTGTTCTGCAACAACAAGAAAGCAAAATCTCAGCATCATTAACACACTGGTATGGAAAAACAAACCTACCCAGCTCCCCATCTTTATATGATTTCTGCAATTATGTACAATGGGTTTAGCTAATTTCATGTGTGGTTAGGTTTTGTGAGCCTCGGGGTCACAGAGTTTGTTCTACCTGTGAAGGTCCTCAGGATTCAACATCTACACCCAGTTTGAGCTGTCATCAGACAATGCTGCAACATTGCAAGTCTGTTGCAAATAAGGAAAGTGGACCTTGAATCTGGAATATTCCCCACATGTACGTTTCCCCAAAGGCCAACAATGAGCGTCCATGTTCAAATATCAAGTAAAGCTTGCTGTGAGGCATTTTGATGAAATGTACTGCGTACGAAAGAATAGTCAGTACCTCAGCCCAGATATTATTCAAATGAAAAGTTCAGCACACATACAGAGGCTGACACAGACGTTGTGCATCTCTCTACTTTCAGTGGTCGTGTAGTAGAATGTGATTTAATGATTTTTATAGTAAGAAACAGTTTTCCCCTGTGCATCTCAGGCTGGAAAATAAACAGTCCTTAACAACTCCGGTCTGTATAAAATAAATAGTGTTTGTGAGTCAGAGTAGCAACTGTTGTTTTGAATGTTTTACTTTTTTATTTCAACTGAGCCTAATGGACACATCCAGATACAGAAGATCCGGAGTCTGAATAACCGCGGTCCTCTGTTCACTACACTGAGCAGCTCCTTTGGTGAAGCCGGGCGGCACATGGAAACAATGAAGTTAAAAGCAGTCAGGGAAATACTGGAAATCAACATCTGAGTCAATGTAGGCAAGGCAGTTGGAGGGAAAGTTTCAGACACCAATAAAATATTTAGCAGCTACCAACATTGTTTCCATTTCATTTCTGCTTTTGCATTCATAGAACTTCCTGTAGTGACTTTGAAAGGACATTTAACCTGGAAGTGCATGTCACACACACACACACACACACACACACACACACACACACACACACACACACACACACACACACACACACACACACACACACGCACACACACACACACACTCTCTCTTTAAACATGCATGCTGATGGTAATGCACTGGTTTTCATTCCATCTCTTTTGCCATCATATACACACTACTCCTCTCAAAGTGCATATCCAGCAATAGTGATTTTGAAGGAGCAGCAAGGGGTCGAGGTGGTGTGTGTGAGTGTGTAATGAACCTCCATGGAGCTGAAAGCGCTCCACAGTTTGGGTTTATGTGTGTCTTCTGAAACTGTCCTGAGACTAAACTCACCGAGTTTACACACACCGACAAACAAACACGAGCTTTACTCATTCCAACGCAGATAAAGAAGATGAAGTCAGGTCCCATTTCAAGTAAAACATGCCCGTTAACACGGGGCTAATGGGCAAACTGGGAAGAGAGTGATGAACATGGGGCAGCACATTATAGGATTTAGTGTATTGCTTGCGAGTCCACACGCTTGTTGGAAAATGTTTTGGTTCAGGCACGTGAACTCTCTCCATTTCCCCTCTCTTCTGATACAAACAGTAAGCCAAGTGTGTGCACATGTGGAACAGAAATGACAGATGGGAATTTTGTTGAAAAAAACCCCCAATTCGGCAACAGTTGGGTAGCAGCACATTGGTTAGAGTCAATGCTCATTGGTCCGAGTGACACAAAGCGAATATCAAACAACAGGAAGGAACAGCGGTGTCCGACAAGGCCCTGCCAAATGCTGTCTGACGATTTGACTGTCAAGTTCTACTCGGGGCCTGACTCGAATAAGTCTGTTAATGGACGTCTGCTCTTATGCGTGCCCCACAGGACAAGAGTGGTCGAGCTGCTTCCCAACGTTCTGCTCCCAGATTTGTGTGAAATGTGTCTCTGAAAACACGTTATTCTTAATTGCTGATCGACAACGGTTTGTTTTAAAGGTTTCCAGAGGCGGGGAGTCACGCTAGACGACCCCCGATTTACAATAATAAGCGTAGCCCTCAGCTTCAACAGAGGAAAGAAGCAAATCCTCAAGTGAAAAGCTAAAACACGCATCTGTTCAATTCTGCTTCAGAAATCATCTAAAATGTCAAACTGTTACCGAAATAGCGATTCATTTTCTGACAAATCGAAAAAATGTTTCAGCACTAATAGACACTGATATCAATAACACACATAACATTATGGCCTATTTCCTCTTCCTGTCTTACGGCAAGACACACCTCACCTTTCTATATTGGCCTCTATTATAGCTCGGCTCATTTCATTGAATATTTAACCAGGACATAATATCCTCTTCAGGATTTGGGGCACCGGGATGTGATTACACCTGCCTGCCACAGTTCATACACATCCATTTACACAGAGGACAGAGCAGGACCTCAGTGTGAATCCTACTGTGAGCACATATTTATGACGAGCAATGAGTCATACACACAGATTACTGCAGGAAGTCAGCACACACAGATTCTGTACATCGACATAGTTTCTGCAGTTATTTATAGGACATCGGACTCCTGGCTACATTCATGTGGCCCATATAGAAAGATCAGTATTTATATCATTTCAGTGATCAGTTGATGTGTAGGATTTAAGAAAAAGTTATATCATTCACCATAGTACTTGACAATTTTGTTTCTCAAATACTTCATTGAAATTCTGCCGGTATGTCTCTCCAGTATCTACTCGTTTTTCTTTGCATTTCTTCTGTCAGAGAAAGCTGCCGCTTATTGATTTCTGTACCCATTATTCCGCATTGTTGTTGTTGGCCAGACACACCGAACCAACCTCAAAGACCTGGCAGCAACAAACGCCAAATGATCAAATGCTTCGCACTTAAACACAAGACAGAGACTGCAGCTGATGCCAAACGTGCACACATGTTCTGTGCGTGACAAGAAAAATAACAAGTCAGATCATAATCAAAAAACACACAAACCTGAAGATCAAACATGATGACAAGAAGGGGAGATGTTTTGCTTTGCTTTGGTCTTGTGTCGTCAGCCTAAGAAAGAAAGAAAGAAAAGAGAGGGTAAACTCAAAAAAGCAAGGATAAAGCACCTGACCGGCCAATCAGACGGCTCTCTCTCTCACTGAGTGCCTCCACTGCTGATTCAACAAGCTCAACCGGCTGAATGGCTGCCAGCGGTGTTGGACGCCCCTAAAACTACAGTAGGCTGGTGGCCAGCTCAACACTGGGCCAATAATGGTCGACAGCAGACGTGCAGAGCGGTGAGCTGTAGAGGCACAAGAGTTTCATTCATGCACATTGGACACAACAGATCAGAGTGAGTTGTATTGCTCTATTTCAGAGGTGGTTAGCACCTTTAACTCTGACGTTTCATGTGATAAATGGCGCATGAGAGATAAATGAGGCCAGTTCCTGTCCATATTTCCTGTCTGCATCCGAGCCCCAATCACCTGTCTGAAAGGGTTTTACGGTAACGCGATAATCTTTGGATCCTCCCCAAACTCCTGCTGATGCACTTATGATAAGTGGCTGTGTGGTGTAATGGGGCTAAAATGTAAATGTGGAAATGTAAATACGGTGGAATGCCTTGCAGTCTGGAGACACCTATAAAGAATACCAGATGAGATGTTCCCTCTGTTCTGCTGAGAACTCTCTTCTGTTCCGCTCTAATGCACAACTCGAGGCTTTGCCATGTTCACTGATTCAGTGATTATGTTAAAAAGATAAGTCTTTTCCGTCTCCGTAGATCCCTGTAGGGTTCATTTCCAACACAGAAAGATCACTGGTGTTGGCTTCAAATTAGACTGTCAGCTGAATGATTGATATATGTAAATTGTCGACTACAATAGATAAAATAGGTTGCCAATTATAACAATTTGGGGTTTTATCCATAGCAGAAAAGGACAGGTGGGACTAATGGATGGTTGGAGAGTTATTAGTGCGTTTTATTGGCTGCTGAGTGAAAGAGACTTCGCTCTCAGCTCCTCTGGCCCCTTGACGGCCGCCAGCCCTGTCAGATCTGTGACACAAAGACTTAAATATCAGATCTTCTATATCTGTGTCAGAACAGCTTTCCTTCTGTTTCTGGACACAAGGGATTGAAATAAAAGTGGAAGGTGCAATGAAACTTTTAATGTCTCTAATCACACTGTATTTGAACTGACGTAATACCCGGCACAGCTCGATTTTTATCTGAAGCAGCTTCTGCGGATGTCTCTTTCGCTCGAGTCTAACTTTTTGCTGGACACAAGTGGGAGTAGAGTGAAATACCACTATACTGCACAACTACAGATGAAACAATGTACAGCTAACGTTGACAAAGTACAGATTAGACTAGTCTGAGGGCCAGGTCCCTCTAGTCTCACGACACCAGACTCTCAGAGATCGTCTGGAAGAGAACCTACTCCCCACAGGACCTGGATTCGGACAGGCCAATCACAACCGTTTATCTGCGTGGTTGGGGATGTACGGGGGTGCCACGTGGGGATAACAAGCAGTAATTGGTCGACGTAGGAGGGGTGCGCAGACGGAGAATATAACATGTGACAGCAAGTCCTATTCTGGAGCCGTTTCCTGGCAGGAGGAGAGCTTGGAGATATTTTTTATTTTCTAAACTTTGAGCAGTAAAAACAGTGACGGAAAGTTTTGTGCAGGTTTTTTTCTTAACTCTATAAATGTTTCCACTCAGTTTTAACAACGAAATCAGGGATTGTCTTCAGTCTCTAGTTGAGCAAAACTGTTTGGAGGCTGACTTGTGGATCTATGGGTCTCAACAACATCAATAACAAGGAATCTTTGGATAACAATCAAATCATTGAAAATGGAATGGCTGCGATCAATGTTGTGGGTTGTGGGCTTTAACACATAATTCAACTGTGGTGAATGTTCATGCATGACTTCACCCAATGGACCAACAGCAAATTATTTCAACACTGCCAGACATTAAGTAGGGCTGATCCTAACAAGTGGAGTGTGAGATGTCCTACGAGGGCCACCGTACAGACAATAAGCCCTCTTGATTTGCAGTAGGTGGCATGACCTTTCCTCTGGTGCCACCCTTCGGTCAAACTTTACATTTTTTGCCGCAACCGTCAGTCTTTTAATTTTTCATCCATCCAAAAACGGTGTTTTCTGTTGTGTATTTCAGCCTCACGGGGCTGTTTTTTTTTAAAATTTATGAAACCAGATTTCCAGTAATCCAGTAATCCTATTTCACAAAATGAGTGACTTCCTAATGTAGTCCAGTTAAAAGACAGAGTCATCCAGCAGGATTAAATACTGATCCAATACAGACTGATGACGACCTATTGCTTTTTGTCGAACCATGTGAGTAAAATGACACAAGCGGGGTTACCTCTTTTCTCTGGGCATTACTATTGCTTGCAGGTAATCAGGAGCCCGACTTTCCAATACTGCGCTGTAATAAGACACAGCTCTCCCTCCTGGATTCAATATTGATTCAATTTGGTGTGTTTTCCATCTGAGCTCTGGCTGCAGACCGACTCGCCTGGTGCCAAACAGACAGACTGTGTGTGACGGAGGAACCAGAGCCAGAGCTACACAAAGCTATGCTGATTTGAATATGAATGCAGTTTTGACTCGAGTCCAAACTGAAACAGATCGAAATTGAGCGGGATCCAGTGATGAGTGGTGCTTAAGAGTCAGATTACAGATTTGGTTTTAGAGGTTGATTACCAGTTTGGTTTGTCTGATCCGCTGAGTGTCTCTCTTTGTTAATATTGCGTGTGCTGCAGAAAGAGGGATGTGAAGCAATGTTGAATGAAATCCAGACCGAGCAGGGAAATGACGCCCTGATCCAAACGTGGTGTGCCGGAGAAAGAGAGGGAGAGATCGGGTACTGATTAAACAGGTACATTTTGTACATCTTTCTCTTTTTTAATATTTTGAACAGAGGTTGGCTTTTGGGGACTGTGGGTCTGGGAATAAAATGAATTGAAAAACTAATCGAAAAACGTCACTTTTCTGTGCGATATCTGTTGTAAAGGGAGAGGAGGGGGATACAAAAAACACAAGAAACCAGATTTTGACACAAGGGACATACCAACAGTAATCAGGGGAACCAAAGCAGGTTTATTTATAGAGCGGCTTTTATTCACAACACAAAGCAGAAGTGTCCCAGCTGCTGTTTTTGTAAATTCCTATCCCATGTTCTTTTTTTATCCCGATATATGAAAGGTATTTCCTCTTTAAAGAATGTATGTGCACATGCATTGTTATGTAGATATGCTGCTGTATAAAGGCCTTTGAAGAAGCTCCTTATGTATGCAGAGCTCTGCAGAATATCAAACTGCATCACTGTCATAAGCATAATTGCAGTAAAGATTTCCTTGTCGAGTGTTGTTGCTCTGTCCAACATGGAGGTCTGTCCCTGTAACCATGTGTAACTAATTCACAACCAATCTGGGTTCCTGACTGTCCTGCTGGCTCAGTGGGAGATGATGCCCGCCACAAACTCACAGTGTTGTAGATTGGAAACGGTTTGATGGAAAAATGTTTTGTGCCTTCCGAACACTCTTCTCCTCGTCTTTGTGGTAGTATCGGACCTTCAAATATTGGATTTGGCAAAAACCCCGCTCAGGAGACAGAACACTGACAATGCACGGCAGCAACTACAACTACAGTAGCGTTGAGCTATGGATACGATGATGAAAAGATAGTTATGGTAAAAAAAGAAAAGAACATCAGTCTCCACATGAAAGTCAGACATGCTATATATTCACCTTTTTCTGCTTTATTATATAAAAGTTATGTCCTTTTTGTTTTGGCACTGGATGCCAATGCAATCTGAGGGTAATTCCCGGGTTGGATTTACAAAATCAGCACCGGATTTAAGAAATCATATTCCAATTGGGATATATATATATTTTTTTTAACACTGTAAAACCTTTTGTTCATATTGTGTAATCAGGAACCATTGCTATGGGCCTGTAAAAACGAAAACTATATGGGCTGTACAAATAAAATTGACTTGACAGTCCAGATTTTGGCTTTGCATATGTTATTTATTACCCATCAATATTTAAAACTATGCAAAGAAAGAATAGAGATCGAAATGTGTTTAAAAGGCCACAAAGGATTTTTTTTTCCAGTTTTAAATTTGTACTTTTAGATAATCTGCTGATATATGCTTACTGTGTAATAACAATAAATAACATTGACACTCACATACTACAAACAGTTCAATATTTTCTAATAGTTCATATTGTCTCGATCTAAAACCACTAAGTAGGAATGTATATCGGATAATGTTCATATGCATTACACAACAAGCTAAACATCTTTACATTTTAGACAAAACAAATCCTTCATCGACTGTCTATAGGTCACGTTGTCCAGACCGGTGCTGCTCTACGTCTCATTATTAAGTGGAGTAGGTCACTGCTTCATAGGGATGCTAGAAAGACGCCACCAAGCTGCAAGCGTTTAACTACGATAGCCTGCATTGGGTTTTAGGAGACGTTCTATTGTAACAGTGTACTTTTTTCACCGTTTATGTAATCATATGAATAAAGCCATTCAATTACTGCATTATT
Source organism: Pholis gunnellus (assembly GCF_910591455.1). Classification (NCBI taxonomy): domain Eukaryota; kingdom Metazoa; phylum Chordata; class Actinopteri; order Perciformes; family Pholidae; genus Pholis; species Pholis gunnellus. The sequence continues at coordinate 18,380,825 of NC_136536.1, read as the reverse complement.
CAAATTTGATTTGGTCGGAGAGTTTAAAAATCCATCTGTGTTCACATGCTGTCGTGGACTAAATCCAAACAACGCATTACACAAACTGGACATGACCTCAATTGGCTCCTTTTACAGGACAATTATTGAAAACTGTCCAATTAGGTAAGTCTGCATCACTTGACCTGTCGCCCTCCTGGAGAGTTTTTTTAAATAACAGATTTGTCTCATTTGAATTAGAGGAGCAGTGTTTGTTGGTCAGTGTCTTGTGAATGCCAAGGGCTTAAATGAACACATTACCATTCAATTACATGAATTTGCCAAACACTATGAAAAACACTTCTCTTATCTCGAACCACAGTACTGGACATTACAAAAATCTTACAATGCAGACTTAATAACATGGAGCCTTAAGTGTAACACGCTGTCACAAGCTGTTCCAACAGGTTTTCCAGCCCGATAGCAGAAACTGGAAGAAATGAAACGATCCATATTTTTCACTGTGTCTTCGGTCTGTTGCTCTCTGTATCATCAACACCATGCGCCCAAACATTTGGACCGTGCCTGACTACTCAGCTGGAAATATGACAAAGCCCAGCAGAAGTATGGATTATGGCAGTGGTTATCCACAAGCGCTGAATCTCCATAAAAAGCAGTACACCGTAACGGCTCTCAAGATATGAACGTACTGCAGCGTAACAGAAGAAAATGAACCAACATGAGGCTCATCGAGCTAAGGGATTGTTACCCATCGCTGGAAGTGTCGGCTGATTATTATTAATGCAATACCCCTTTTGAAGAAAGCCAACGACTATCAGGAGATCTTGAATTTGAAACTTTTGAGAGCTCTAGATATGCTGGAAAATGATTTCCATACAGTTAAACAGATTTACACTTGGCAGCTGCACCTCTGCAAACACTGCGTTAGCAGAAACCATTTCAAAATCATTGTCAAGAACTAATACAAGTCATTTTTCTGACTTTCTGACTTTCTTTTGTTTCAGCATTTTCTTCTGACCCGAACACAATGAATGCACCAGACCACTCTGACTCTCATTGTAATGACCACAAGGATGAAAAAAACAAAACAATGTTGTTAAATCGATCTCTCTTTGGATAAGTTATACTTTGATACTGTAACCAACGTAAATCCACACTGACAACAGCCTCCGTGAAGAGCAGCAAACTATTCAAACTATTCACAAACCACCAAACTCAGACCAAAATATTTGACGTCTTTTATTTTTCTCGACGTCAGAGTCCTAATCTCAAACAGTCCAGAGTTATTGGTGTAGCACAATGGTGGCGAAGCCGCGGCGGTGCTGTGGTCCTAAGCCGGTGGGGCAGCAAGCAGATGTGAGGCCTGAAAGTGATGCTAATGGATTCTGCCCGTGTGTCTGATCCCTCTTAGTGTGCTTCTCTGCTCTGAATCAAAAATGTAATCATTTGACCATGATAACATTCATAACATGGGGGGGAAATATAACAGATTATCTTTATTTTCTGAGCTGTATCTGTCGTGTGCCGGTGCACTATTTAGACAATTTAATTATTTAAAAAAAAGAGATGAATTTCTTCTTCTAACCCTTCGACATAGTGATACATTCTTAGTGTAGCGTTTTCTGTCAGGCACACTTCACTGTCCTAATTCAGCTAATGATCCCTCTCCATGCGTGGGACTTACCGCGTTGGCATGCTTTGAATAATTGTTCTCCCATTATGCATGTTGTGGTGTGATGCTATGTTTAGTAAACAGTCACCGAGAGAGAGAGACGGATGTGGCTGCAGGGAGCGGTTGTGCGTTCGTGTAGTGAGCGGCGTGGCGGTTTGGAACTTTCTTACTCTGGAAATGTAAAGCAGGCAAAGAAACGAATAACAAGCCCAGATATTTATGTCTGCGCTGCATAATTTCAGTCTCAAACATGTTTACCCTCCCTCTTCTCTCTCCACCTTCATCCCTCAACTCTTCCTTTCATGCTCCCTTCCTTCCGCCAACATCCTCTTTCCTCCTCAAACTTTGTCTCTCATCCTTTTTTCCCCTCCTCCCCTCTTTGCCTTTTACTCCCTCTTTAGTCCCCCCCCCCCCCCCCCCCCGTTCCTCCTCTCGCACACACTCATTCTCGCTCTCATTCTCTCACTCTCTTTTTATTCAGTGATTTAGGTCACCGACTGACTAAACGACTACACACAGCTGGCCTAAAAACCTCACTGCCCTCTTCTCCAGTCGCCTCACACACACACACACACACATTATGATGAATCACGATCTGGCACTAAGTGTCCTGAAACACATTTGAATATTTGGTCCATCCTGTGCATCTGTGCAAAAAAACTTTCACCTCGTTTTCTTTATCGCTTTTCTAATATTTCCCCTCTCTCCTGTCCTTCTCCTCTTACTTTCTTTATCGCTGCTCCTTCATCGTTCTCCCTCATCACTCTTTTTCATAAACAAAACTCTGTGACCTGATTGAAACGGACTGTGCCATAGAAATAATACTGTAAGAGTCAACATCCTGCTCTCATTTCTGATCCCAAAAATATCAGCTGGGGGTGTGTTTGATCTTCTGGATGTCAGAATCGTTTATTTACTGATTGTCTTTATGCAGCAGGACAGATTCAGACGGGACGACATTTGTTTGTTTGTTTGTTTCTGTGTTTGTTTGCTTTGCATCAGCAGAACAGCAGTGGGTCAACAATTTAACGAATAAATTGCCCACGCATGCTCACCGCTCTCATCTGAATCTAATCATGTGGCCACCGGATACGGCACCCAATCACAAATACATGTATACGCACCAAGGCATTCACCTGCACTCATACACAAGGGCTCACACAGACACAAAGCTTAATCACATAAACTCTACCCAAATAATTAATGACATCATTTTTGTAGCTTCTACAATGCCAGCCAATTGGACGCCAGAGGTAATGAAGAGGAAGGGGGAGAGAATAGTAAGACAGGAACAAAGAAAGCGTTTGAATAAAAAGAGAGAGAGGAAGGGGTTTGGTGAAAAGATCGGCAGAGAGAAGGTGAAGGAAACGAAAGGGTTTGAATGGAGAGGCAACACAGGAACAGAGAGGTTGTGAGTTGGAGCGAAGACTATTAACATGTTTAATCATTAGATGCTTTGGTCTTGTGATTCATTTTCAGATGTGCTATTGGATGATAAACACTAAATGTAATAGTACTTTTCTGTATAGGAAACGAAAGGCACCAAACACACAGGAATAGACCATAAAAAGCGTATTTTTTTGGCAAGTGAATTACACTCAAAATACCAGTGTGGGAAGATGGAGAGAGAGAATCTGTTTCCATAACTGTACAAAAGCGGGATTTAAGAGGCACTGGATTATCTACACTATATTATCATATGTGTATAACAAGATATCAACATTTCATTTTTTAAAGATCACGATTATCGTGAATACTTGAATGTCGAGACAACCCTATTTTAAAGGTGATAAAATCCAGAATACTAAACCCTTCAGATGATCAATTATTTACAATAACAACACTTTTTAAAAATATAATGTATGTGATTTTTTAACAGATAAAGTTAAAGCATCTGGTTAACAGCTATATAAAGAAAGAGTTGCGTATGTGAGGCGAGATATTCCTTCAGCCTTTTTAATTACGACTCCACCTTTAACGGACAATTTGATTGCATTTCTTTTGAGTTGAAAGAACATCTTGATATTTTGGTCTTTAGCTCTAAATGTGAACCTTCTTACCTCGTAGGGATATTGTAAATAGCGTTTACATCACAGTCCTTAACTGCAACCGTTTAAATGACCCACTAAGACACATTTAAGAGTTGAAAAGATATGCTGATTTATTATTATTATTATTATGAATTCCCTTTGTTGTGTACCCTGCCCTACCCAAAGTGAAATGTAGAAAGCACAAAATCATTTGTCGTTCTTGAAAAGGGAACAAGGAGTTTCGTTTTGTCACCTAGCAACAGCAGTCCTAGCAACTTAAACCAATATTGTGGTCTTCCCATGACACAACTATGACCTCATGTGCATTCATTATCCTGCAAATGTATAAAATTGTGTTTAATGGGAAAGCCCTATTCCTATTAATTTCATGCAGAGTAAAGAACTGAAGTGAGTAGACCATGAGGAGCACACTGAGCAAACTGCTGGGGAAGAGCTTGAGATCATAAACTACATAAGAAGTGGACAGACTGTGACGTCGCCTTTGTGGATTGTGGATTGTGGATTGCTGTTGTGAAGCCTCAATCTCTGCATTTTAGCCGCCCCCATCCTGGTTTTTGGCCATCTTGTTTTTTTGGAACCATAGTGACACAAGAGGGTGATGCGAAGTACAACCGAACTGAATGATTCTTCATGAACTGAAAACACACTGTTAAAGGGTTAAAGTTGTAAAACTAAAATACGGACAACTCCCAGACCAGACATCGTGTTAGCAACCTGTCAATCACAAGGTAGCCACGACTTAAAGCATATTATATGTTATGGTCTATTTGACTTTAAATAGAATCATAATTTACTAAATGAACATCATGCTGTATTGAAGAAGACTTGAAACTAGTCACTATGACCATGAACTCATGTTTACAATTTTTACTGAGGTAATAAATCAAGTGAGAGAAATTCTCTCATAGACTTCTATACGCTATCCACTGCCACAAGCACAGATACAGGAGATCATTCCTGCCCACTGCAATAAGACTGTACTGTATATATATATTATTATATTTCATTGTATATATTGTGAATTTTTCTATTTAATATTTTTACTCTGTTATTCTTATTGTATATATTAGGCATTTTATATTTGCATTTTATATTTTTATTCTGTTATTTTTACCTATCTATCTAACTATCTAACTATCTATCTATCTGTCTGTCTATCTATCTATCTATCTATCTATCTATCTATCTATCTATCTATCTATCTATCGATCTATCGATACAATCAGACGTCTTTTTGCAACCAGAGGAGTCGCCCCCTGCTGGCCAGTAGAGAGGATGCAGGGTTAAGGGACGACCGCTTTAGCTTCACTTTTAGAAAAAAAAGGCCGCCTGCTTGAGATGCGGGTGAAAGCTCTGCAAAAATCTAGTAAATGGACCTTAAATCAAGATTATCAAGAATGGGGCGGCAGTAGCTCAGTCCATGGGGTTTGGAACCAGAGCCTGAGTTCAGTGTGTGGACTAGCTGGAGAGGTGCCAGTTCACCTCCTGGGCACTGCCCAGGTGGCCTTGAGCAAGGCACTAAACCCCCAAACTGCTCCCTAGTCGCTAGCTGCCCACAGCTCTGAAGATGGCTTAAATGCAGAGATTACATTTCACTGTGAGCTGTGCTGGGTACATTTGTTTCACAATAAAAGTATATTTAAGTTTTACATGAGCTTAGTTTGTCAAACTTCTTTTTCCAGGGTGAAGAATAAAAACATTCCCCAACACTGTTGGCAATCAATCTGAAAATGACGAACACGATAATGATAATAATGTGTTGGTTAGTGGATATGGCATTTGTTTGAAAAGGTAACTATCTAAAAAGGTCCATGCTGTTCAAACTAAGTAGGAATTAAATAGCTTAAAGGGAGCAAATGTAAATTAAATGTGAACAAGACAGAGAGTGTGAGGAGAGGAGCTGAGGACGGAGGCTTTAATAATAAAATGAGTAGCCAGCTGTTAAATCAACAGTTATGGATCACAGGAGGAGAAGCTGCTCTACAGGAGGTTTTCACCTCCCTCCTTTCCATAACTCTTTCATCTTTTCATCGCATGAGGCTCGTCCCCGCGGAGAGGCGAGGCTCATTATTGGTGCGCGCAACACGCTGCTTCTAATTCACACAATCACGACAAGAGCTGGGCAGCTGCCGCCATATGCCATCATATGTGTGTGTGTGTGTGTGTGTGTGTGTGTGTGTGTGTGTGTGGACAGAGAAGGGAAGGTTTCCGGCAAGTGGCTCCTCTGTCTGAATGCCAGGATGTGTCTGCCCCTTTCTCTCTCTCTCTCTCTCTCTCACACACACACACACACCCCCACCCTGTCCCACCTCCGTCACCCTCGCACTGCATGTGTTGAATATGCATCACTGCTGCTTTCAAACTGGACAGATGAGCAGCAGGCCAACGGCCACCTGCTGGCCTGCCGCTCAGGATCCCCCTGTTTTGTTTTGTTTTTTTGTTTGCTTGGGGTGGGGGGGGGTTACAGACAGCCTGTGGCCTGTCGTTCTACAGCCGCACTCCCCTTCATACCCCCCTGTGAGATGGATCAACAGAGAGGCAAAAGGCTGAGGGCAGCAGGCAATTAGAGGGAAGTGTTATGCGAAAGGGGGGAGGCAATGAGGACACAAGACATCCTTATCTGTAAAGACCTTATTTCTTTTTTGTGGTCCTGTCTTTTCTCTATGTAGTTTATTTGTCTCCATCTTTGTGTGTGTGTGTGTGTGCGTGTGTGTGCGTGTGTGCATGTCTGTGTGTACATTTTCTGTACTCACATTCTCTCTTTTGAGCTTTCCTGTTTTATCGTCTCCCTAAACCTCTATGGTCACCTTTATTCTCTCTTTCTCTCTGTCACACACACCCACACGCACACACCTACACCCACACACCCACACAAACCCACACACCCACACACGCACACACACACACACACACACACACACACACACACACACACACACACACACAGACTCAGCAGCAGCAGCAGCAGCAGTAATCCCCCGGTCTCAGTGTCGTCCCTCAACTCACAAACACACACGCACACGCACACGCACACACACACACGCACACACACACATGGACGCAGCAGCAGCAGCAGTAATCCCCCGGTCTCAGTGTCGTCCCTCAACTCACACACACACACATATGCACACACACTTTCACAGACTGTTCCCATGGAAACCCACACCGACAGAAGCACGCGGGCCCCTGCCTGGAGGCTCGAGGCTGCGAGGAGACTTCCCGCGAGGAGTCAGCCGGTTATTGATCCCTCAGCACAGGGAGGCCAGCCCACTGTCCAAGTGCACGCACACGCATACACACACAACACAGTCACATGCACACAAAGACGGATCCACTAAAACCGGTTCCATTGTCGGCTTTACCAGTTGACAATAAAAACTCAACATTGAATAGACACTCTGTAGCTCTTATAAATGGTAAAAAAAAAAAAAACACACCAGCAACAGATGCATCCCCTTATTACCAAGCTGTAACTGTAGTTCAAACATGAGATGTCAGCTTTTACAGCCGACACACAGCAATCAGAAACAAAACAGCAAAAGCCTTCAATGGGCTTTTGCTGTTTTGGAAATGTAAGAACACAGCGGTGAGATCATTTTGTCGCAAAATCAACACACAAACAAACATTGTAATGTTCCCGCAATGAAATGCCACGAAACATTACAGTTGAGAAATGAAATGAGTAATTCCCTTGGGCCTTGTGAAAATCCAATTCACAGCATTACAGATATTTTTTTGCGTGACACACAGGAAATTGGTATAAATGTTGTAGCGCTCCCCCAAGCCGTGCGATTAAAAAAATGCAGATGAAATCCTGTTCCCCACCTCCACTGATTTAATGTGAACGCAGGGTTAGAGTAAGCCACACACTGGCACATCTATTTAAACTACTTTTATATGGTCTGCTTAACAAGACTCATCATTTTCAGCAGCGTAAGCACAAAGAAACTTGTGTTATTCAAAAACACTTTTTATGCTTTATTCACCATGTAACAGTTTGTTTCAGGTGCATTTGGCCGGCCATAGGAGTTAGCAAAACATCTGGCCATTTCAAGCCTGTCAAACGGTCAGACAAAGCTGCATGGCAGCATCATTATTCTCCTGTTTAGAGAACAATATTAGATTCTGTTCATGTGCGCATAAACCCGGCTATTAATGGATTGCAGAGCAGAAGGCAGTAGAGTGGATCAGCAGCGGGATCCAGCTGTTCCTGACCCACATTACCTCAGCTGAACTGGGGAATAAGATTTTCTCATTTGAATTAGGCCTCCTCATTTCTGACTCCACAGCGAGTTGCACGCAGAATCAAGGAAATTAATCGTGCTCTTATGAGGTCATTTTTGAGGTACAGCCAGTAAACATCCTGCCACACGCAGGTTTGTTTTTGCTTTCCACATCTCTGAACAGAGATACAGAGAAAAATAAATCCCATTTGAAAGGTCTTTGCAGCAGGTAGCGCTGTCCGTGGTCCTGAATGAGCCAACTCATTACAAACCATTAAAAAGCAAGTATACCTACAATGTGCCCTGCATCGCACGGTGGTGTATCTGCTCTTGTTTGTATGGCGGATGAGACAAAATAGACAGCATGACATCTCACTGGGATATTACCAATGGCAGCTACAATGGACATTGATGGCAGAATATATTTCAATACGCGAAAGATCAATTTGAGCATCAGGTTTTAGAGTCAGGGCCACCACCACTCTGCACTGACGTGTACAAAGCAGACAGGTTGTTATGTGCAGAATGGGCAGACGGATGGAACACTTTTCTCCACTGACATGTTAGATTTAACAGACCTGAAATGAAATGAAAAGTTAAAGAATACATTCCCTCGCTGTCACTCTCTTCTCCTACATACAGTCCACAGCTGTAAGGGAAAGCGTTGAAAAACATTCAGTGGAAAGTGAAATAAACAAACACATGCCGCTTGAGGTCAGGCCAATGTCTTTGCAAGTATTAAGGAGTACATGCATGTTCTACTGGGAATCCACTCTGGAAATTGAACATGGCAAACTGGTGATACAAAACGGTAACAGCAATGGTCTGCTGGCCGACGTTTACATCAGCCTTCATCCCTCTCACTTTATGAGGGCAGTGGTGCTGTGAAATAGGTCTAAACCTTCAAACGCCTGCCTCACTTATCAAGTCCTGACGTTGGTCTGGTCTATATATACACCTGTCAAGGTTTCAATCGGTAAATGGGAGTTTGATAGCTTGAAATTCAATGATTAAATAGCCTAATGTAATTAGATCTGAATGAGATGGCCCGTGGGCTGCTGACACTTTGGCTGATGTTGATCGACTCACTGTTAGGTGCAGAAATTTAAGATTAGTGTTTGTTATTAAAGAATTTGCTTCAGACACTTGCAGTTAGTCTCCATATATGACTCAACTCTCATTCTAATTACCTCTGTCGTTTTCTTATCTCATTGTTTCTTGGTGCCTTACCCCAGAGTGCAGCAACAGAAAAGTTAGAATGTTCTGTACGTTCTGGATAAAAGTGATCCAGCGTATTTCCCCTATATCTGGACGTAGTGACATTTTCAGGAATGTGCGCCTTAACACTCCAGGGCTGATCACACAAAAGTTTATAATTTTTTTTTCTTTCATATTGCATAAAACAAATACAGTGAGCAAACCAATGTCCATAAAGTGTACATTACTGTATCTCCTCCTGCTGCTGCTCACAGCAAGCATTTGTTCATTGAGCAGAATAATGAGTTTCATTTCCTATTTCTTTGATTTATAACTCTAGTGCAGCCGGAAAAAAAAATCACACCGTCATTTTTCAAGTGTTACGGCGGCTTATGGTAACTTTCTGCTCCTTCCTCACTCATTTCCCATTTCTCCCTTCCTCCCCTTCTCCTTGTCACCCATCACTCACCCTATTTTCCCAGTCTCTCTCTTTCTCCCTCACTCACTTCCCCTCATCCTCTCTCTCTCCCTCTGATGTCAGAGCCCCACAGGGTGCCGTAGTAACTGTCTGTCAGTCAGCTTCGTTTAGTGTTTAAAGTCCGTCCAGCCTCTCTGATCCATTATAAATAGCTGTAAGTGGCACAGAACTCCCTCATCGCTGTCACTCAACACTGTCTATTAGACTTCGCACTCAACCTAATTAATCTGACCAACCGCTCCGATTAAAAATAAAGGTGGACATGAAACAGTTACATCCTGAATGTAATATCCTATTGACTTGGTACAGTGAAATAAAAAATGAAATATGAGAAGAAAAACTCAAATGTTATTGAATGTGTGTATCTAAGCAGGCATGCTGATTCATTTTGTGTCCTTAATTAGAGCAGCACAGACAAGCAGGGATCAGCCCCAGTAGATTTATGGCACATTTTGATTTGATTGAGTTACTTTGAAGAGTTTTCAAGGGTGAACTGTGGATTCTTCGTCTTCAGGTCCACGATGTAATCTGCAACTGCCTCCCAAATATCAAGTATGAATAAGTATATTGAGGGCTCACGGCACTTATGGTCGTCATTGGTATTCCACCTCCTTGCCTCTAGATACATTCATGTATTGTATTTGTGTTTGCTGCGATTGTGTTTACTGTTTGTGCTGTATGTTTCAAGAGATTCGAGGTGGCATTTACAGATCAATTACTCTTTATTGGGGTCTCTACTAGCAATTAATAATGTATTACCTTTACTGATTATCTAGAACGACCGCTATTCTTTAAAATTGCAAATGAGATTCATGTATGTACATTGGGGGTGACAGTCTAAGTCTATTTAAATCTCAACAAGTTTCTAAATGGACGGAGAGTCTTCAGGTTTTCACATGATTAAAGTTCCCATTCAGTCGAATTAACCGTCCATCTTCCAGAACAGGAATCAGAATTACTTCATGACAGAAATGTTCCCCAGGCGGATTCACTGCTGTCTGGATTTTCCCTTCCCTGATAGACCAAAGACTATTAATATCCCAAAGACTTTCAAGGGCATGCAGGGATTAAACTAGTTTTCATATTCGGTTGTGTTGAGTGGGAATAGTTTTCATGTTAAATATGCTGTGTAATTCTCTCTGTGTGCTATGTTTAGCGTTAAAGAGGTAGGTTATTGTACCATTTGTAACATTACTTATAGATTTCACACTTCACATACAAACGCACCGTCTTTTGATTTTTTTTGTTAAAAAAAGGGATTTCTCAGTTACCATGCCAGAGTAAACAAACACTTTTTGGCAGAATAAAATCTAAGTTAAAGCAATATTTCCCATTGGAGAAAGAAAAATTGTTTTCATTTCCGCGGGGGACATATTAGGTATACTGCAGTTTTTGCCTGACTGAACTTCATTCTCACTCTTAGAGAAGAATGACATTTAATTACTGGCAATTGTGCAAATACAATCACTGGAATTTAAACAGTAATAGCCCAAGAGTGTTAGTTTCCCAGTGAGGAACATTGTAACATTATACCATTTCAGTTTTAGAGGAGAAGAAGAAAGACCTGGATTCAACTGGAGGTATTCAAGTTTGATACCCCAGTGAAGCGCCATTGAATGTGCGTAACTGAACCCCTGACAGCCTCAGGGGTCACTGTGACCTCTGACCTCTCTGATTAGTGTCGAAGTAAAAGAAAGCTTCCCCTCCGTGGTTGAAAAAGTATCATGACATCTTAATCTTAAGTATCATCACTGAATGGGTAAACGGAGTAATACCTGTCAGACTGTTTCACACGCTGCCTCGTCACAACTTGTCGAGACGTCCTCATGCTCCCCCGACACGCACCCATTCCAAATCCTGTTAACGCTGCCAGCGTGCGCCACAATAACCTACATTCTACTGTAATCACACTGGCTGACGGAGACGTGTGAGGGTGTCGGAGCAACGATCGAGAAACGCTAACAAATCCTGGTGACAGAGCACGAGGCTGCAGGGAGGCTGCTGACACCCACAGGGGGAGGGAAGGAGGGAGGGAGGGAGAGGATTTCTTCTTTTATGCATTCAAATCATATTTGGAAAAGGGGGATATGCATTTTGGAGCACTATATTGCTGTGGCTGTCCTCCAAGCTCCAGCTCTGACAATAAAAAAAAATTAACATTAACACACTGTGTTGTGTGTCACAAGATAAAGTTTGAATGTATTCTGTGTTGGCTGCACCTTAATTAAGTTGGCATGGGTGATCATCGTTGTTTATGCATACATCAACTAATAGTAAACAATACACTATACATTAAACAATATAGCTTCTGACACAAATAACAATAAGATAAATCAGTACAGTAGTGTATTTGTATGCAATCACTGTTGTATCGTTTAAAAATGTTTGTTTTAGTGCTGATATGGTACCTGAGTTTTGGTACCGATACCAAAATCTATTTTAATATGTTTAGGAATATTAAGAATATAAACATGTTTTTTTCTACAAATAAGAACATTACCTAAAAAAAATGAGGTCTAAAAATGGCAAAATTAAAATATAATATATCTCATAAAAAAAAAGACAAACTTTTTGTGCTTGACCATTTGTGATACTTGGATACTTAGCCCTTCTATAGCCTACACTGACATTCACACTAGACCACACATGACACTCAAACCTGATCAATATTTAGGCCTGATCCTAAGTTTAAGGAGTGGGGTTAGTTGGGCAAACACATGAAATCAGACACACTGAGACACAATAATAGACACAGGAGACAGAGGGAAAGCAGGAGCACAGGAGGCATGTGGAGACGCACGCGTACGTGCACGCGCATGCTCGGTCACGCAGCTCCGGGGCTCATATTTGGCTGCTCCTCAGCGTCCCCGACTGACACGCCTTGTGTATCTCCTCCCATCAGCCCCAGGAAGAAATCATGTTCAATTCTAGCCGTGTCATTAGAAAAACTATACACCACCCAGGCGACAGTATAAATTGTATTGAATGGAAAGACGGTGGTGAGTGAATATTGGAGGAAATGTGTAGCCTACGTATTTGCATAATGTGATTTTTGTATCAGGAAATGGATCTTCCCATTTAGCCATGCACAAATTAGTGTTAAATTGGGATGATTGCTGGATAGCGCGCATGTGCCTTCACCATTGAAATGAATCACACTAATAATAAATGTGCACTGCTATACGGCAGACATATGAATCCCTGTGGGACAATTACAGCCCATAAAACATAATATAGTTTATCCTTCCACAGAAAACATTATTCACAGTAAAGTCAGAATTGGAATTTCTGTTTCCAATGCTTGTGTGTGTATGTGTGTGCGCGCGCGCTCGTGTGAATTACTCATCGGTGATACTGGAGATGACGTCACTTTTACTAGAGCTAACCTGACGAATCACAGTTTACATCACTGGACTGGATTGTACTGTGTGTAACCTGATGAGGATGATATCACAAAATAGGACAATGTAGTCCTTTATGAACAAAATGAAGCTGTGGAACTGCAGCTTATTTATACAAAATAAACAAAATATCATACATCACAGGCTATACGATAATACAAGTTGGCTCATACTTTGTCGCGATATACTTTACTAAAATTATTGATGCTGTTTCCTTCCTTTTGGTAAAGTTTCTAGGAATTGCTTTTCTGCAATTCATCCAAAACATCCCACTGTTGCATCATTTTCATTTTAAAAGGTCAGAATCCAATTTTTAGTTCTCGTCTGAATCAGCAGCATTGCCAGGTTTGTCTGCATAACCCCGGTAAAAGGTGGCAAACCTGCAGGGCTATTTGTGAGGGTGATAATTCTTCAGATGATATGCTGATGACGGTGTGATTGTGTAAGATCCAGGCTATCCCCCTCCGTCCTTTTGCAGTTGTGGATATGGCTGCCGCCGCGGGTGATGTGTAACAGCCCTGCGCACCGGAGCCTACCATCATGAGAGAGGAAAGGAGAGGAAGGGAGAGAGAGAGAGAGAGAGAGAAAGAGAGAGAGAGAGAGAGAGAGGGGCGTGGTAGAGATGCAAGCAATAGGGGGAGGGGTAGAAAAAGGAGAGAGGAGGAGAGTGTGATCGTGTGTGTGGATGGATGGATAGTAGCCTACCACCGGGCTGTGCCTAGGAGAGTGCGCACACACATACACACACACACACTCAGGAGGGTAGTGTGTGAGCCAGTCAGTCAGTCAGTCAGTCAGTGTGAGTGTGTAAGCCATGTTGGATGTGAATGAACGGGAGGAGAGATGCTGCTGCCGCGCCGCTCCTAACGCTCAGACCTCCAGCTCCACGGACCACAGCGGGTAAATGCCAACTCTCCAGGCCGACGGAGAGACGGGGGAGCCTGGGGGAAGGTGTCGGGCGGTGCCGGCGGTCCTGGAACTGGCCACCTAGCCGGAACGAGGGAGAGACAGAGAGAGAGAGAGAAGTAACGGGGAGAAGGGAAGACGCACTCGAGAGAGAGAGAAAGAGAGAATAGGAAGTGGTGGAAGAGGGAGAAAGAAGGGAGAGACCGAGAAAGGAAGAGACTAAATGGCTGCACCGCTACCGGGCTTCACCCCGCTCCTGCTCTCTTCTCTGGCACTCCACCTGCTTCTCCTCGGCCCTTTGTTCGCCCTCACCCCGGGGACTGGGAATACAAGAGGGGCTTCCAACCGATGGACCCCCGGTCTCTGTTACCGAGACGCCGGTAAAGTGAGCCAGCAGCAACAGCAGCAGCAGCGCGAGGAAGCAGGGGAGTCGCCGAGGGGCAGCTGGAATATACGCCCAAGCAGGTGGACCGTAGAGCGGATACAGACCGAGGGATGCTCTGGAGTGCAGCGCGCAGGGGGGACGCTGGGAAGATATCACCGGGATGGGGCGAGGGGGACACGGAAGGAGAGACTCAAAGGAGTCGGGACGTTTTGGAGGTGTGAAAACGGCCCTCTGGCACCATCATCACCCCCTCCTCCTCTCAAACCAGGTATTAGGAGCAGGTCGAGCTCTGATGGCGTCGGCGCAGGAGAGGGAGTGGATAGAGGATGGATGAGGAGGAAGGGCGTTGTTTCTCCTCCCGCTTCACCTGCTTTCACCTCCTCGCCGGTTCAGAACGGCAAAAAACGGGCAGTACAAAGGACTAGAGCGTGCGCGCAACGGTGGCCGGCGTCGAGGCCACACCTCACCAAACGTGGCGCCGCCAGAGCCTTTGTGCACGCCTCTGGCCTGTGCAGGGCACCCGGAAGTGGAGATAGGAGTAGGAGAGAGGCGTGGGAGAGGGCTCGTGAGGTGAGGAGGCTATTTGCTACATGGTGCTCGCTGACACCTGGGCATCTCTACTGGTCAAGCCCCAACAAACAAGCCCCCTCCCCGGCTAAAAAAACCTCACTTGGCCCATTGCCAACCGGTTGCTCTTGTTGCATTCATCCTCTCTTTGGATACAATTCACCACACAGTAAGGCTTCAAACTACACCTTTAAATTCCATCCCTGTTTCACTAAGAATTTAAACTATAACCAGGATTCAAATTTGGACTACGTTTGTAATTTTTCAACTTATTCCTCTCAGAACAGCCACACAGGTGAAATTCAGCCGCATCCAGTTTACAGGAACAGCATTAATAACAAGACCTGGGATGCTGATGGGTGCTCAGCTAGCGAGGACAGGGGGGCTGGTAATTGTTCTCATTTGGGAAGGCACAATGATATTGATCTCAGCAGCAACAGAGAGGGGGGTGATGATAGCTGTTTGACTGGGTGCAATAGGTGCAGGGAGAGGGGGATGAGGAGTGAGGGAGATGATGAGGGGGGGGAGGAAGCGTACAGATGTAGTGCACCGGCAGTGATTAACCCTAGTACCTGGGCGCACCATTGTGGACCCCCTGTCCGTGAGATGAAAGCAAGTTATTACCATGTCAGAATTATGGATAAGAGGGAGGAGAGGGCTGGGAGGAGAGAGGGAAAGGATGGACGAGGAGGAGGGGTGAACCAAGGCAACACATACATTAATTTATCTAATTATCCGGATAATGATTTGGCTTGTCCGATTCTGATGCTCCTATGTAGGGCTGATAATGAGCTTCCGCAGGGGAAATCAGCAACAGCAACCAGAGGGCAGGGCAGCCAAACCCGGGGAGAAAGCAGGGAGGTTCCCGGTGGTCACTTTGGTTGTTTGGATAGAATAGAAATGGGGGATGGATATGTAGCAGAGTTTATGGTCCCAGAGGGAGTCATAGCTCTGAGGAACCCCCCCATCCAATTTCCCCCCAGCAGCATCACTGAGATGCCCGGCCAACGTTTTCTATCCAGCAAAAGCGTATCAATTGCATCAAGATATCCTGGCCTGGTGCTCAATACGCACCCTCAAACACGAAAAGATGGTTATGCAGGAAGTGGAAAGCTATCCAAACCGATCCGTATATCTGCTGAGAAAGTAAACGCAACTTCAGAGACAGAGTCTGCCAGTGACTCAGGCTTTTTTTCGCCTGCGAAGTTTCCTGTTAAATCTCCCGGAGTTGTGTCAGACACGTCTCGCTCTGCAACAGCAGACAATTCACGTCTCCTCACTCAGCCCGATGACGCCACAGAAAACCGCCTCTCGTTCTTCTCTGAAATGAACCAGCCCACATGGCAGGATGACTCTGCGCGTTCCCTTTACTTACCCTCTGTGAAGGATCTGACTTTAGCACCACGGACAGCTCCCCGGGACTCTCAGTGGGTGTTTTTGTGGAGAAAATTAAACAGCAACAGTAATAACAACAACGACGAGGAGGGAAGCAAGGACATGAATGGATATAGTCATGACTCTGGTCAGACACAGCAACAAGACCTGTGGGAGACCGCACTGCGAGAGATGGTCAAGGCAGGCTGCGCTGACAGCATTTCCACCGACTGTTCAGCCACCGAGCAGAACGACCGTGCACACATGCAATTAAAATCCAGAAAGCAAGTGCCATTAGAGCCCGAAGGTGTCAGACATACAGATAGGCGGCAGATGGGGGCTGAGGGAGAAAGGGAGAGGGATGCAGAGAGGGAGGGAGAGGGCTTGGAGGGGTCTGCTGCTGTTGCTGCCGCTGTTGGGGGAGGAAAATTACAGGTGGGGGAGGGCGAGAGAGAGGCACGGCTGATGGGAGGGAGAGAACCAGGGGGAGAAGAGCAAGAGGAGGAGGAGTGGGAGAGGGAAAAAGGAATAACAAAGGCAAGCCAGGCAGAGGAGAGAGAGGCAGAGGGAGGAAAGGGTCAGGATAGGGGCAGTAGCACCACCACCATCACACAGCCTCCTAGCGAAAGAGGGAAGAAAGAGAGCCAGGCAGATAAAAGCCATGTGGTTGGAGAGGGGAATGAGAGGGGGGAAGGTGGGGAGCAGGAGAGGCACAGTACAAGGGGAGAGAGGAGCCTGGAACGACTGATAATAGTAGCAGATGATGAAATGTCACAGGGAGGAAGGGGGAGGAAGATTTTGGTGCCCTGGCCTCGCTCTCGACGTGCAGCCAACAAACATCCCCATTTTTCCCAGTATAACTTCCAAGTGCAAGTAGCTGAGAACCAGCCACCCGCCACCTCAGTCATCATCATGTCCGCTTTAGACCCAGATGCAGGAGATGCCGGCAGGGTGAGCTACACCATGGCCCCGTTAATGAACAGTCGATCATCTGACTACTTCCACATCCACCCAGACACAGGTCTCATCACCACCACTCAGGTTCTAGACAGAGAACACATGGATTTGCATTACTTCCGGGTCACTGCGACCGATCACGCCTCCTCTCGACTCTCTGGCACCACAATGGTGGCCATTACAGTTTCCGACCGGAACGATCATTCTCCTATATTTGAGCAGACAGAGTACAGGGAGACGATCAGGGAGAACGTAGAGGAGGGGTATCCCATCTTACAGTTGAGAGCGACAGACTTAGACTCCCCATCCAATGCCAATATACGTTACCACTTTGTCGGGGACACGGCTGTGATGGCACGAGCAGCCTTTGAGGTTGACCCACGCTCTGGGCTCATAACAACCCGTGGAGCGGTGGACCGGGAAACCAACGAGCACTACACTCTACAGGTGGAGGCCAGTGACCAGGGGAAGGAACCGGGGCCCCGCTCCGCTACTGTTAAAGTTTTCATCACCGTTCTAGATGAAAATGACAACGTGCCACAGTTCAGTGAAAAGCGTTATGTTGTAGCAGTGAAGGAGGATGTACGGCCTCACTCTGAGATCCTCCGTGTGAGTGCCACAGACCAGGACAAGGACAGCAACGCTGCTGTTCACTATAACATCATCAGTGGTAACAGCCGTGGACAGTTTTCCATCGACAGTGTCACTGGGGAGATCCATGTCGTGGCACCACTAGACTATGAATCCGAACGGGAGTATACGCTCCGTGTTCGTGCACAGGACAATGGGCGGCCCCCTCTCTCCAACAACACCGGTATTGTGAGTGTACAGGTGACGGATGTCAATGACAACCCACCGATCTTTGTCTCCACACCATTCCAGGCGTCTGTGCTCGAGAGCGCCCCAGTTGGTAGTTCGATCCTCCACATTCAGGCCATTGATACTGATTCTAGTGATAATGCTCGTCTGGAGTACAGATTAACTGGCACTAGCTCTGACACACCATTCATTATCAATTCAGCTACGGGCTGGGTCACTGTGAGCTCCATTCTTGACCGAGAATCTGTGGAACACTATTTCTTTGGCGTTGAGGCCAGGGATTATGGCATGCCGCCTCTTTCTGCTACATCCAGTGTTACAATTACAGTGATGGATGTCAATGACAACCGCCCTGAGTTCCTCCTAAAGGAGTACTACGCTCGCCTGAATGAGGATGCATCGGTTGGTACCAGTGTAGTCACTGTCACGGCTGTGGACCGAGACGTCAACAGTGCTGTGACCTATCAGATAACAGGAGGAAACACCAGAAACCGCTTTGCCATCAGCACGGCAGGAGGGTCCGGACTTCTCTCGTTAGCTCTCCCATTGGACTACAAACAGGAGCGCCGTTACGTTCTTACAGTCACCGCCTCAGACCGCACACTCCACGACACCTGTCAGGTGCACATCAACATCACAGATGCCAACACTCATCGGCCTGTTTTCCAGAGCGCCCACTACTCTATTAGCGTGAATGAGGACCGACCACCTGGAAGCACTGTCGTTGTGATCAGTGCCACAGATGATGACGTCGGTGAAAATGCTCGAATCACATACTTCCTCGAGGACAATATCCCACAATTCCGCATTGACACTGCCACAGGGGCTATAACACTCCAGGCAGAGCTGGACTATGAGGACCAGATGACCTACACTTTGGCTATAACAGCTAAAGACAACGGCATACCACAGAAAGCAGACACTACATATGTTGAGGTGAACGTGAATGATGTGAACGACAATGCACCTCAGTTCGTTAGCCCCAGATATCAGGGGACAGTGAGCGAAGACGCCCCTCCCTTCACTAGTGTCCTCCAAATCTCAGCCACTGACCGTGACGCACACGCTAATGGCCGTGTTCAGTACACCTTCCAAAATGGCGAGGACGGGGATGGAGACTTCACCATTGAACCTACATCTGGCATCGTCCGAACTGTTCGCCGCTTGGACCGCGAGAGCGTGCCATTCTATGAGCTGACGGCCTATGCCGTAGATCGAGGCGTGCCTCCTCAGCGAACCCCCGTCCACATACAGGTGACAGTCCTCGATGTCAACGACAATGCCCCTGTCTTCCCTGCTGATGACTTTGAGGTTCTAGTGAAGGAAAACAGCGCAGTGGGCTCCGTGGTAGCCCAGATCACAGCCACCGACCCGGATGAAGGTGCCAACGCTCAGATCATGTACCAAATTGTGGAGGGCAACATCCCTGAGATCTTCCAGATGGACATCTTTTCAGGGGAGCTCACTTCACTCATTGATCTTGACTATGAGGCCAATAATGAGTATGTCATCGTAGTCCAAGCCACCTCAGCACCTCTAGTCAGCCGGGCAACTATCCGCATCCGACTGGTGGACCAGAACGACAACCGGCCCACTCTGCAGGACTTCCAAATCATTTTCAACAACTTCGTATCCAATCGGTCCAACAGTTTCCCCAGCGGCGTAATTGGGAGAGTACCCGCCCACGACCCCGATGTGTCAGACAGGCTGTACTACACCATCGACCGAGGGAACGAGCTTCACCTGCTGCTGCTGAATCACACCAGCGGAGAGATCCGACTGAGCCGAAAACTGGATAACAACCGGCCGCTGGTGGCTCCCATGCTGATCACTGTCACAGGTAAGAGAGCGTGGAGGGAAAAATGTGAAGGAGGGTGTGTGTGTGTGTAGTCAGTTTAGATTCCCCTGTAGCTTTCTTCACTGTAACAAATCCTATGAAGATAAGGACCGAAACTCTACAGGTTTTAATGTGAGTTAGAAAGGGGAGTGATAAGAGTGGGTGACATTTGCTTGAGCTCTGAGCATTGCTTCTACCTTTTTCTTTTGTCTCTTTTTCTGGACTTGTGTGCATGAAGGACTGAGGAATTAACGGAAGGACACGGCTGCTTGTGTGGGCAATTTGTTGCGAGAGGAAGCTGATTGAACAAGTGGGAGAGAAAGGAGAAGGCTCTGGGGAGAGATTGTGTGTTTGTGAGAGAAATATAGACAATGACAGAGCTGACAGGGCTAGATTTACCTGAGAGCATGGGAGGTAAACATTAAGCAGATTGATGCTAGTCGGCATAGCAGAGTTACACTTTGTGGAAGAGGTGAGAAGTGTGCGAGAAAAGGATAACGAGAAAGTGAGTGTGTGATGCGTGAGTGTGGATTTTGTGAGTGAAAACGTAACAGCAGATATCGCGGAAGGGAGAAAACCTGTGTGAGAAGAGATAAGTATTCAAAGGCACTCCTGTCAATGTGAGATAACTATAATTATTAGTGGGCTTCTCATATCAAATTTGCATCAGTCTGCATGTTGGCAGCTTATGAGATATACTATGTTGCAAGCAACTGGGGTAAGCAGGTATTTTATTTCCAGCTTGGCGAGACATTTTTGCTGTTGGAAAAAGAACTGTGCAGTTATGAGCAGTGATCGGTATCACAGCACCACCCAAGCCGTTTGATTAATGTGCGGTCTGAGTGCAGTCCAATTTGCCATTGTAAAATTAAAGAAAATATAGTAAAACAAGGAAGCAGACAAGTCGGACTGGCAGAGCCAAATGCGGTCACTTGCTGTTAAATGGTATCAATACTTCCTTAATTGGATTTATTACATGATGATATAGGACAGTGGGGGGGTCAATCTTCAGAGTAAATCCATGGTCTATTAGTTTGAAGAGAAACACACTTTTATTTCCCAGGGAAATAGCCACTTAACTTAACTGACATGCTTGTTGACCGTCCATTATGTTGCTCACAAAATGCAGTTCGGTTTACGGTACAAATGCATCATGGTTCTATATTGAATTTCTATTTTAAGCTGTTTTGTCTAACACACAAGAATATAATAATCTTATTTTGTTGAAATCCAATGGATGATTGATTTTATTCAAATTAGTTTTTATTTTGACATTTCTTTGTTTGCATATCCCGCTTAAGATACAGGCCTCCTAAAAGCTGTACAGGCTTCTTTGCTGTCAGTGATCAAAGCCGTAGAAACCCAATAAGGAAAAGAAACAAAAGCGTTGTTTTCGCTTTGGTGCTCTGTTTGTATTCTGGCTTGGGAGTGTGTGTGACCTGCTACCCTATTTACACAGCTTTCATACCAGCCTCACTGGTGACGACAAAGGCTTATACATATTCAGTTTGGTGTCATTTTGATGTCATTTGTGAGTGAAGGGAATGACGGACTGAGTGAGCTAAAGGTTACGTTCGTGACTGAATGAGTAACCTGCGTTTGAGTGAGTGAGGCCGTTATCAAGGGAGTGACTGAGAATATGAGCGAGTGAGTGAGTTTAAACATTACAAAGTGAATTGTGAGAGAGTGAGAGAATAAAAGAGAAAGCGACTGGCTAAATGTGAGAAAATGGGTGAGTGGGTGAATGGTAGAGGAAGTGACTGAGTAAATGAGCAAGTGAATAAGAGTGCATATGACCGAGTGAATGAGTGACGGGTAAACGATTTGCCTTAAATGTTAGAGTATAAAAGTAATGAGAGAGTGCACGAGTGATCAAATGTCTGATAGAGTGAGTGAGTGAGTGAAGGAATGAGCAATCAGGCACACGTGTGTGTGTGTGTGTGTGTGTGTGTGTGTGTACACCATAAACAGTATGTATGCATGTGTGCCAGCCTTCGTCTCTGTTTGCCTCCAATGTGCATTCAGTTCGATTCAACCAGACGTGCGGATTCATTTCCAATTTTCTCGCTGTTTCACTCTCACTATGAAAGTATTTTACACTCTCTCTCTCTCTCTCTCTCTCTCGCTCTCTCGCTCTCTCTCTCTCTCTCTCTCGCTCTCTCTCCGTCGCTCCAGGATTTGACAGTTATGAGATTATAATGAAACAACAGTCAGCCAGAGTCATGCTCGGAGCAAAGCTGTCACTTTCATTGTGTGCTGTGTGTTATCTGTGACTACCCATCCGTCCTCTTCCCATCACTTTCTTCCTTTCCTTTATTCTAGCCGTCCTCAAATGTATGGATGAATTGTTGGCCGTCGTTTTTCCCTCCTTTCATTTCTCTCTCTTCTTTTTCATCATCCTTCTTTCCGTTTGTTTCTCTTCCCTTCCGCTTTTTCCGGTCCTGTAGTTCCTTTTCCATTTACTGTACTTCGTCTCTCTTCTTCTTCTATCCAGCTCCTCAGTCTTTAACCATATGTAGCCTATTATTTCTCTATGCTCTCTCTCTCTCTCTCTCTCTCTCTCGCTCTCTCTCTCTCTCTCTCTCTCTCTCTTCTTCTGTATTCAATGATCCACCCTCCTGTCCTCCAACTCTTCTCTTTCCCTCAACACTTCCCTTTAATCCTCACATAACTCTCATGGGCTGTGTCTCTTCAATGGCATATTCTTTTCGACTCTGCTCCTCCTCTCCTCTTTTCTGCTTTCTTCCCTCCTCATATCCACTTTCTCTCTCTCTGTGTGTGTGTGTGTGTGTGTGTGTCTATATGTCTGCTCCAGTGCCTGAATGTGTTGTGTTTGGATTTCTGCCTGATTTTTTACTTATGTGCGTGTTTGAACAGTGTTTTCTAGTAGCAGTTTTCTTTGTGTGCGTGCTTGTGAATGATTTGTGTTTGCACATAGTCCTGTGCAGATGTGTGTGTGTGTGTGTGTGTGTGTGTGTGTGTGTGTGTACTCTCAGGTGGCTCAAAGCATTGCACTTGAGAGTGTATTCATGCCTTTTCAATGAATAATATCTATGCATGCCAGAGAGTGCCGAGACTACATTGCTTTATGTCTTGCTTTCTTACTTCCTCGGTCTTTCACACTTTGTTCTCTCTCTCTTCTCTCGTTCTCTCCCATTTCCCTCCCTCTCTCCCGCTCTCTATCTCTTTCCCATTCTCAAAGCTCCTGACTATTGATTCTCAGGATAGTTCCCATATTCATGGGGCACAGAGATTAAACGCTGCATCCACGCTTGTGTTGCCAGCAGTTTAAGCACACACACAGACACACACATTAACATTTGCGCCAATGAAACTGGCTTTAGGGTCAGTTGGTCGAGGCAAGTGATGAAAAAAAATCTAATTTGAGCTTGGCACCCCAAATAGCATTAGCTCAAGGTGCCCTTGAGCAAAGCAACCCCCAACTGCTCCTGTGGCCAGCAGCAAAGACTGTGGCTGTGCTGGCAAACCCCCAGTTGTGAATGTGTGTAGCAGTTTAAACGAGGAGCAGGGCTTTGCTGGTAAAAGAAAACATGAGCCTAACTAACACGACCCAAACACAGCCTGTGTTCAACTGGCCTTTTTTTAAACAGCGGACATTTTGACGTGACTGTAAGGGAAAGTGCAGGTGTAAATAATAACATGAACGATGGCTGATACACAATTAGCTGCTTTTGTTTCCGGGTCCTGGTTCTGTCTCTCTTCACCGTCACACTGCCAAGACTTACTGGGACACTTGAATAGAACTGAGCATCATTCATTTTATTCGTAACACCTGTCTTCTTCCTACTGGTCAAAATGTGTGCTGTGAAAAAGCCCTGTTGCTATTACCGAAGTCGTTTTCTCGACAAATCTCAGTCATATTAGTTTTCATCTTAACTACCACCATCTATGAACCCCCAAATACTGTACATGTCCACCAGTTGGTTTGGACACAAATATGATTCGACCTGTTTGGCTCTCTGCTCTCACTCCGACGTTGCTTGCATACAGCATCAAAGTGCTGATTGCAGAAGTGACAGGTACTCCTTTTTTGTCGTTATCCTGATATGGCACACCTGTGTAGCAGTGTGTCTGATTATGATGAGGTTGATGTTCAGTTAAAGATGCTTAAATTGCATTTTTTGGAGCACATGGGAGAAGGAGAACTGCATAACAAGCTGCACACCACAAATCGTCACCTACTCTCACATCCAGTGGACATGGAGCAACATTTGGAGTGATGTTTGTGTCCACCTGATGGATGCAGGACAATGTTCTTTACATTTAGCTCTGGTTTGGTTTCCACTAACTCCTGAGAACAATATCTGCTAAACGTTCCACTTTGATGAACTTCCTGCTGTATGTCGCTGGGCATTTAGTGCACAGTGTTTTTTTAGAGCTTGTTTCAGGAGGAAACAGCTGTCTGAGCTCTGAGCCTGAACTAAATAGTAGAAATAAAACAATATAGTAAAAGAGGCTATAAAGCACCATAGAGCTGCAGACTTGGTGATGCATTTTTGTACACACGTAGTTCTTTCATTGTCAGTACTTTGCTTTAACGGAGCTATAAAGAATCAAGGTAAAATGTGGTAATCATAAATTACAATTTGTCACTTGTAATTTTTGTCACACGCCGGCTCTTCTATGCATGTCAATAGCAGAGTGAGCATTCTGCAAATCAGTTAACACATCTAACGAGCCAGATGTGTTATCTTTGACAAACTCAACATGCGGCAGCCTTTTCCCTTCACTGACTTAGGTTTAATGGCTTCTGTGTGTGCTGGGGATTCTGGGAGTTTAGATTGTGTTGAGATTAAGGATGCATCACCAATACATTTACACACTGGTTTACTATATGCTGTAGTTGTTGAGGCAACTGCTAACTGTGACTCAGGTCAGTGCACCATGAATAGACTTACAATATAGGTCATTGCGCTGATGTTAAGAAGAACCCTACCGATGCATTATGGGTGAGTACGCTGATGCTGTGTGTTTAAGGCAGCTAAAGCATTAACATATGGGTCAGAAAGGTCAACACCCAAGAGCTTAACACTCTGAATTATTCTCATTGTTTTAACCAATATTACAAGCGTGGAGATAAAATGAGGATAATTTCTTGTTTCATGGCCACAGCTGAGAAACAAACATTTCAGTATTTCTATTTATCTATTGCCTTTCTTTTATATTCCATGTATTTATTGTATACAGTGAAGAAAGTATACATTTCAAAACAAAGATGCAGAAAGAAAACAATAGAGCTGAATAAAAACATTAATGTCATGAACCACTTTTAATAGTTCGCCACCTGAACCCTCAGGAAGCCCCACAGCCTTCACCACCAAAACCAAGTGGTTTTAATTGAATAAATAGCCCGTTGAAATGCTCCGCCTGTGTTTACCATCAACTATTGCTCTGTATTGATTTGACTTGTCGGAGGTTGGAGAGCTTGCCTCAGCTTGAGAGAGAGAGAGAGAGAGAGAGAGAGAGAGAGAGAGAGAACTTTAATTATTTTGCCAGTGGTGATGATACAAACTAATTCATACATGTTACAGGCCAGTGCATAATGCTCAGCACTCTACAGGCTATATATTGTATGCTGTAATGAATATACGCTAAATTAGCTTACAACATCTGAAACTCATTTTATTTCATGGTATTTCATCTCTATATTGTTTTTATAGCTACTAACGCAGCTACTAACACTTTCCAAAGCTGACAAACCGACATTGACGTTGTGTGTGGAGGCTTTTTGTAACCGCTCTAAACAGAAGGCGATTTCAGGGGGAATGAGGAGGGATGCTATCCTGCTTTTTAGCAAAATGACCAAAATGCATCCCCCTTGTTAACCCGCAAATCCCTCCTCTCGATCCCCTAGTAGCAGAGAGAGAACAGGGGCAAAGGGGTTGTTGAGTTGAATATGTTAGTCTAGTCTGCCTGACTCATTGATCCTTTATCTGACTGAGTTTGGTGTAAGTTCGAATCTTTGGCCATGACCAAGGCTCTGAAATATCAGAAGCCTACCTGTGCTGTGTATCGATAAATCCATTGCGTTGCCCGTGGTGCTGAAGTAGCAGACATTAAATTATTCAACGCTACGCTGGTGTGCATTGCTACATCACACATGTAGTCTTTAAACCTACGAGATATTTACGGAGGATAAAGAGAAACCGCACGAAAGAGTACAAAACGGGCTTAAACCCACAGCATCATGAGCACAAAGCACTTACTGCGTTTACTTAGCAACCACGATGACCTAGACAGCACATGCTGGCCAACCACAATGTAATGAAACTTTGAGCCGGCCATTAGAACCCATTAGACGCACACACTGCATCTTCGGCCTGTCAGGGTCACAATGCAGCTACCACCCGTCAGGAGCTAAATGGTTCGGATCAAGCAGAGGCGGTTGCAGAGTTCGACTCAGTTCGACACAGAGAGCCAGATGGCAGGTTTCTTTATTGGGTAGTTAGTGTCCTGTAACCGTTACACCAACGCTGGGAGCAAACCTGTGACCTCCACAGGTGTTAACCAGTATTTGCCCTCTCTTTCATGTTTTAAAGGTATCTGTGTTGTAACAGCAGATTTTGAGCAACAAGGGGCTTGTTTTATATAGCGTCACCAGAGCCAGTGTCTTTTCAAAGCTCTCTGTGCAAAGACATTCATCTGATTTTCTGCAGAGGATTTTTAGCTTACTGAAGGCCAGAGATATTAGGTGGTGGATGGGTTCGGAGGGCCATGTCTGACACTATAAGGCCGTCACATAGTTAAGTGCTTGACAACTCAAAGCTTGTGTTAAAAGGGAAAGTGGTCTGTCCCCCCAGCTTAAGTACATGGCTGCTGTTGATTCATGCAAATGAATAAGGCAATTACCTTCTTTTTTTTTTCTGGGAGTTATTGAGAGCAATCAGAGTGACAGTTTCTGATACGGTTTTGTTAGATTTGCACTCGGGTCTCTTTTACTGCAAATGCCAAGTTACCTTGCATTCACACAGCTGTGCACATCCCCATCTGGGAGCTGCCCTGTACAAATACAGTCCATTTGATACGGCTCTTCTCAAGGAGGTGTGGTTTGAGTGGCAGGATGGCTGCTGGGAAGTAGTGATAACTTAGGCAAGGTTATGCTCATGCCATGACGGAGGGAAATTCAGACATGGTGGGCTCCCATGAGTGAATATTTTGCCAGAGAGTTGAGAGCGTAACAAATGTGTGTTCCCTGCTGAGAGATTTGTAGTTGCACAGGGAAGCCAATGCTCCTGTAATCTGCTTCTCACACCTTTATTTTTTTTTTGTTGGTCACCCACATTCTTTTTCAGTTGACTTTAAAGTGTGTGTATTAACAACCTTTAAATAATACTACCTCATTATATAAATAATGAATAGTTTGAGCTTGAGTTACGGTATTTTTTGAGGCAACGAACTGGAGTAGATTAACTCTCTGTGATGGAGAATCGCTGCTCATACATCAAAACATTTTAGATCTGCTCCATCTGTTCTTCATTCATACAAACAGACCCACGCTTTTCATTTTAATAATCAAAACCACTCCCCAATTCCCCAGGAAGCACAACACAAAGTTCTTCCACTGCTCTTCTGTATCCTGGAAGAGAAAGTCACAAAAGTTTCCGTACACATCACTTAGTTGTGTTACACAAGCTGAATATGGTATCTGCTGTGATGTTATATTCAGCCTGTGTATTGCATTAAACTTAGGGGAAGGTTACAGAGTTTCATTACAATCTACCTCTCTATAATTTGCTGGAATAGTATTAGCATTTAATGAATGTTTGTGATAAAAAAAGTTAATTAAATGTCACACACATAGAGAAAGTGAATGCATCTCCCCCCCCCCCCCCCCCCCCCCCACTGTCTTCCTCTGCTACGCTCCAGCACCTTGCTGAATGTCTTTGTACTTTGCCTGTGTCTTTAATTAGGAAGGCTGACATTTATCCATTACATTCAAAATTAAAAGAATACCTAGTGCAGGGTCAAATTCAGATAGAGACCACAGCACCAAATGAGGAGAACGATTGCTTCTGCAACGCACTCATGCAATTAGGCATTAAGACACCGGAACATTTTTCACATTTAATCAAAATAAAAGTCATTTTTTATCTTAAATAATCAGAACAGCCTGCGACTTGAGGACACTTGATCGAGACTCAGCAAAACTTTATCTGGAGGCAAAAGTTATTTTAGCATGCCACAGTAATAAGAAAGGCTTTACAGCAATCTAAAGAGATAAAATAACAAAAACACATTAGAATGTCAAGTACATCACATACAAAAAGCGTTTATTACCCAAACGCCAGGTCTCCGAACCTTTCAGACATCAAAGAGCCAATGCTGAATGGCAAATGGAAATATAAGTGTTCATAAATAGCATATTAGTGGTTTGTTTGTGATGGTCTGAAGCTAAATGAAAATGGGTTCAGTCCAAATCCGCCACCAGGGAGGACTGAGAGGCACAACGTAGGAACACCAGCAGAGATCGCCAACAGACTGGTACTTCCCTGCTATGTTTAATGCTGTGTCATCAATAAATCATTACCGCATTAGCTTTACAACATTAACATGATTACTGTAAACAAACGGGATCACCCCAGACAGAGAGAGAGAGACAGAGAGAGAGAGAGAGAGAGAGAGAGAGAGGCCAGAAGGTGTTGAACTGTTGAAGTTAGTAGGATTGCTTTTTTTTTAGGCTGCACAGCACTGCAGCACTAAAAAAACACACTGTTCAGGTCAATCATAGTGACTCTATCAGCTTTGACAAGGTGGTGCATTGTAATCCTCATTACCACTTTCCTTTTTAATGAGAGCGTCTCACTGCTCTTTTTATCTGCTGCTGCTGTTAACTGGTAGTTAAGTGCTGCTGCTGATGTTGCGTCTCTTTAGGTCAGCTCGGGTCGACCACATTTAGGGTCGGGTCTAATTACCCTCAGATCTTTTGGGATCTGACGGATCTTTGGTACCTTTCAGATCGGCTCTCTTCTCTTGTCTTGTATTGTTTTGCATTGGGCCCGAACGTCGTCTAACGCGTAAACAATGGTTTGCCTTACTTTACGTTACTGCCTCACTACTACGCTGCACCACAAGAACAATTGTGTAGAAAATAGATTAGATTTGGGATCTTTTCAGGCCCCCTCGCAGTGATCGGAGCGATGAAAACTTCTACACATTCTGCCTCAGGTGCTGGAAGTGTGAATGATTTACCAGAGAGAATGTTCAGCTCACAATGTAATTCCCAAAAATACCAAATTATTTAACTGAAAAACAACAACTGCAGAAAAGGTGCAGCCCTATTTACAGTGCCTTTGGGCCAAAAGCATTTCTTTTTATGCATGAAAAATAAGCAAAAGTGTGGCTTTTCCCCCCTCACAAACGTTATGTCCCTGCGGTTGCACATTTGAGTGAACATACTCAAAGCAGCAGCAGCAGCACAGTACAAACAAAGGCAAAAAAGATGCAAGATGGAGGATGATAGCTGCTGCTGCAAACAGCTGCAAACAGATGTCACGTCTGTATGTCAAAGAGGTCAGAGTGTGGATTTGTGTTATTTATCCGTACAATAGACATGAGGGTGTGTTTAAATGTGATACGAGTCTTTGCATGAGAGAATGCTTTTCGTGTTCAGTGTGTGTGTGTGTGTGTGTGTGTGTGTGTGTGCAAGTTATCTGGTTTAACGTAAAGGATTAGTGCTTCTGTCAAAGAGTGGTTTAAACCATTATGTTGCGCCGGCTGCTGTGTGTGTGTGTGTGTGTGTGTGTGTGTGTGTGTGTGTGTGTGTTGCTTTTTTGACTCTGTTCTCCTTTGCACTGAGTATAATGAGTGCCCAGACCTCAGGGGTAGAAAGGCTTTAAAAAACAAACTGAGCGCAGAAATCAGCTGGGCCTGGGTTGTGTGTGTAAGTGTGTGTGTAAGTGTGTGCTTTGCAATGATGCATACACAATATTGTTCACGCTTGTGTTATTTTACAGGCATTAATGTATGGCCTGCCTCTCTCTGCAGTTATCCATTTATTCACTTATTTGTACTTATTTCTATCAAGTGCCATTTTGGCTGTTCATCCTTTCACATTCTCTCCAGGAGTTATTTTCATGTGATTGTGCTTCAGACGGTGCTTTGTGTGCTCTGTTAACAACCTGAAACGTAGTTTTTTTTTGTGTGTGTTTAAAAAGGGCAACGTTTGTTCAGGGGCTGCTGTACCTATTTATTTTTCCTCACCCGCGGGCAACTTACACTGCTGAAAACACAACACTCATCACACGTTTTAGTTACTCAAGGATTTGGAAATTCAACCTGCTTCATGTAACCTACATAGACTTTTTGAGCACGATGAACACAGAGGAGAAACAGGAAAAGGCCAAACAAAGGGGTGTGACAACACAGTGTGAAATGGGATTTAAAACCATGTGATTGTGGATGCACAGGCTGTGAGCTAATGGGCTGAAGGCACCATGACGGTCTTTAGTGTGTTTCAGAGTAGCAACATAGAGCCTTTGTCCTGTCTAAATCCAATTTTACTGTTTGGGGTTTTTGCATGCTAGTTGAAATATATCTCCCCTTTTGGGCTTAAAAAGAAAAAATCCCAACTCCTTATAGTACCAGGAGTGCAAACTGTTTAAGTCAGGCTCTTAAACAAAGTCAAGGCCATGTGTGAATTTTTGAATTGTTTAGGGATCTCTCACCCCAGCAGTGGTAGCCTTTACAGACTGAGCTACACAGAGCCACAATGAATAATGAAAGAAAATACACACCCAGTGATCCGCATTCAAAACATATTTTAAATTGACAAGAATCCCTAGTGTCAGTGGTTATTCAAGGTTTTCCTCCCACAGTAATAGTGGTAGGAATTTGAACACGTGAGACATTTGAATGCTGTAACCGAATGGATTAAAGAGCTACTTTTACTTTTACAGCGAACTGCACGTCCTCTGAGGCCTCAAGTCGAATGTCTGGTGAATGACTCTGTGTCCGAATCTGAAACATGTGTTATAGCTGATACGATAGACGTCTTGAAACCCCAGATTTGTTGGCAATCTCTTTACAACTCAAATGCTCTGAAAAACAATGATCTGGTATCTGTTGCTGTCCGATCATTTCATTCGGCCCAAATGTAATGATTGGACGAGCTGCCTGCCTGCCTGCCCAGCTTTAAGTGTGTCCTCTTTCCATACTTAACGTAGGCCAACAAGCTACTGTATGTCCTACACTAATTGTGATAGTACACTGCTACTTTATCATTTTGTACCAACAGAAAATAATACAATAAGCGCACCAATCTGCAACCATGGAAGGCCACTGCTAATCAAACTCCGGAAAGGGAAAGCTCAATGATTTACAAAGATTCGATGCCTTTTTATCGCCATCAAGCTGTCCCTCCAACATCTGCAGTGTGTTTTATTTGTGCTCTTCTGTTTCCCTTTTCACTGTGGTGCAAAAGGTTACATGAACAGCACATTAAACCCATTTCTTGATCGGCCTTTTTTATACTCAATTTAGTCATTTTGAAAAAACTGCAAATTGTGAAGAATGAAGTTTGTTTGACTGCGATAAAGCTTCACGTAACCACCTGAGCAGTATCTCCAAACCTTTGCTTGCTTTGCTCTGTGACTTTCTTCCTGAAAGGCCAGGGCTCTGTCTGGTGACCCCTCCTCCTGCCCTGTATTGCAGCTTTTAATATGTTTCTGGGGCTGTTTTCAGCTCCAGCTGTGGGCTTATTGTGCGCTACTTTGCAGACTATTTCTGTCTGGATTTCCAGGAAGCGAGCTCGGGATGCTCTGACATTCAAGAAGCTTTGAGTGCGCTATTAGTCAGGCTACCTGGCGCAGGGAGATAGCACTGAACTCCTTCAACCCTTTGAAACGCTGGGGACCGTGCACCCACAAAGCATCTTAGAGCCGGAGCACTGATCTGAGGCCAGCCTCTCTCTCAGGGCGTACTGATGTTCACGCATCCATGGGACCTCGCTGATGATTCCAGATCAGTTTGTTTATTCTTAGAGGCTTTATGCACGCCAGCCTCGAGCTCTCCTCCGTCTTTGAAAGTGCGGACACACGAAGGGGGGAAATGTTGGCTCGAGGCCCACAGGAGCCGTGAAAGCTCCTCTCCGAGTTGTTATTTACGAAGGGCTTTGTTTTCCCGTGGTGCTAAAGACGCTAAAGTAACCTTCCATTTGTGGGGTTTTGGGTTTGGAGGTTATTAATGTTTTATTGTTTCCATGCACGCTAAAGCAGAGTGCCACGGAGAAAGGGCGATGAATTAGTTATGACTTCCTGGCTTATTGGGAAGTTGCGGACAAGATCACCTTTACTCACCTCTCACCAGGATTCGAAAAGTAATTCACAGTTGCTCCACGTCTTTATATTCCACTGAGATACACCTGATGTCTCTTGATTTAGTTCTTGATATGAAGGCTTTGTATCCGAAATGATGCATCAGCCCTTTTACAGGTGTGATATATTGTCTGATAAGAAGGATTGATACCTGAGAATCCCTTAAGCTTTGGCAAGGATTTAAACGATAGTAGGCAACTTATGTCCTT